>NC_061090.1:38276428-38281428 GCF_015104395.2 Macrobrachium nipponense
TATCGCCGGGAGCCTCTTGATTGGCTTCTACCTGCGTGACGTCACCCCTGGTATTATTCTCATGTCCGTGTTCGTTCCATGCGCGCTGGTACTTTCGTTAGGGGAGAGGGGTGTGGCCTCCTCACACACGTCGGTATCAGAACGCTTCTTGGGTGGTATTGAGGGGAGGCTTTTTCTTCGAGGATGAGCAGCGCTTCTAGGAGACGCAGACGTCGTGGGTCAGGTGCTCTCCCGATGATCTTAGTATTCCTGACGATGTCGTCTCTCGTGATGTTTCTGCGGTGTACTGCAAGGGCGTGCTGCCTAATGGCGCCCTCCTGGGCGTGGCAGGAAATCCTTTTTGACAGGCGCATCGTCGCGTTAGAGAGAGAGAGAGAGAGAGAGAGAGAGAGAGAGAGAGAGAGAATTGTATAAGCAATAATAAATCAAATGACTCAACCGAATTTTACCATGCCCTTTGGGTGCGTTGCTCGCCAGTCTAAGCAACAACGAGAAAGCCGTCATCAGAAAGATAGAGAAGACTCTTTATAAGATTAATAGTGCTGAAGCGGCAGCAGTTATTTTTAAAAAAAAAAAAAAAAAACAAAACATATTATTATTATTATTATTATTATTATTATTATTATTATTATTATTACATATAGCTACTTAAATATGGTATAACTTCAATAATTCACTACACTTATAAGAAATAAGACAAAAAAAAATAAATAAATAAATAAATTGTCATCAGCTTAGATGGGGTTCTGTGGTGCCTTATGCCAGCGCCGTAGGTGTGGCAAGACGTGGAATTTACCATGAAGCTTCGTGTGGACCTTCAGACTCGGTCCAAACAACAATGACAAAGAGGTGGTTTAAGGCTTAATGTTTATATGATTCCTGTTTATATGATTCCTTTTTCCATCGTCTGGTAAGAAAATAAGTCATTGATTCATCTCCTATTGCTTGATTTTAATAAGTCACTTCTCAATTCCCTAAATTGCCAGAACCAGTCATATACGAAGTAAACACAAACACACAATAGTCACATAACCATAGAAATGTATATTTATTCAGTGAAGGGCTAATTAAAAGTTTCGCATGAAACACACACAAAACATGACACAACCAATTACCAAAACAATACGAATGCGTATTTATTCAACGAGGGATTGATTAAAAGTTTTGTATTTCTTTGCGACGAATACCTGAATGACGTCGAATGAACACTGTCCTATTTTGGGGGGAATTTTGAATTTCGAGTCAATGCCCAATGAATGCTCGTTTCATATGATTAGCGGTTTATCTTCCGAGTAATAAAAATATTAATAATAATAATAATAATAATAATAATAATAATAATAATAATAATAATAATAATAATAATAATAATAATAATAATAAAATTGTAATCTTGTAGGACATAATGAAAAATCAAATAGTTGTTTATGTTTCAAGTTAACTATTTTTGGGCTTTAAATGACAAATTGTTTTGGGAGATGTATTTATACAAGTGGTGTTCATTATGAAGATTAATTAATGTTCTACAGACGTTTCTCCTTTTCGTTTCAGTGAATTTGTCGACCGTAACCTAATCTCATTCATTAACAAGCATCTATCCGTCAATAACCTTCATGACAATCGCAATCATACGTCAAGTATGCTCCCACTTTCTCTGTAAGAGAAATTACTAAGATCTCATGAGAATCGCTGTACGACCTCTTTCCCTCAGTTCGCTTCGATACATTTAACAGAATGGCGTTCCATTTCTCAAACATGACTAATCTCCCGGAATTGTATTTCGAAAGCAACTCTCATCAGGGCTGGAGGCGAATATATTTCGCGTAACGTGAAGGGAGACTGATGCCTATGAAGAGTCATTTCAGACGATGAGACCGGAATAATTAGACGGGGTCTCTCCTGCAAACCTTGAATGAAAATAGGAGTTAAGGAAATATCACAATATTAATGAAGGCGTTTGTGTAGGATACCATAAGTTAAAGGCAGAGTCAGGGAAAAAAAATGATCAATAAAAGGAAATAGGGAAATTGTGAAATCAATGTGACTTCCTTAAAACTAACAGCTACGAACCAGAATCAGGAGGAACTTGATAAATGATGTGTCCATATAGAAATTATAAGTTTGCTTCCCTCTGACGATGAAGTGAATTTTTAACAGGACACCGAGATTTACACACACGAATAGGGTCTCATTTTTTCATCTTTAACTAGCGTGTTAGTTCAAGCTCTTCAATAATAATAATAATAATAATAATAATAATAATAATAATAATAATAATAATAATAATAATAATAATAATAATAATAATAATAATATATCAACAATGAAAAAAGGAAGAACTTGTTCATATGCACAATTAAATTATATTATTAATTTTAAAATCTAAATATCTTTTCAGTCTTGTAAAACCTACAAAATGCATAGATTTAAGAAAACGCATTTGCATCATTCATTTTCAAAGGAAATCATTTTGAGGTCATTCCTCTGCTTTATTAACGACGAGAAAAACTTCTAAATAACGACTTATATCCCACAAAAGTTAATATTTTCAGCTGCCGGTAAATTCATGAAGCCGAGCCCCATAAACTGGGGGTTTCTTGAGGAATATATTAAGGCGGAATTGGAACGTTTATGATGATCCTTCCCACGTTGTATTGCTTTAAGTAAAGGCTACTTTATAATATTTATGGTCAAATCCATCATAAATGTCAAAGAGTAATCAGGGATTTTATTAGTACGTTTATCGTTTGTATTAAATAGACATTAAGGACCTTTACTTCATGGGAATGTTTGGTGCTAGAGTCAAGGGGAAATAAATAATCGTTTATAGCTTTTACAAGATAAGTTAAGTTTGGATACGGCTACTATTGCTCTCTCTCTCTCTCTCTCTCTCTCTCTCTCTCTTATGTATGAGCTTTTGATATTAAATTCACGACTAAAGGAAAGGTAGTTCATAGGTTATATTAGATTAGTCACGTAAGGGGGGTTCTAATGCTTCAGCTAAACTCTCTCTCTCTCTCTCTCTCTCTCTCTCTCTCTCTCTCTCTCTCTCTCTCTCTCATGTATGAGCTTTGATATTAAATTCATTACAAAAGATAAAGAATTTCATAGGTTATATTAGATTAATCAAGCAAGGATTCGAATGCTTAAGGTAAACTCTCTCTCTCTCTCTTCTCTCTCTCTCTCTCTCTCTCTCTCTCTCTCTCTAATGTATGAGGTTTGATATTAAATTCACTACGAAACTAAGTATTTCATAGGTTATATTAGATTAGTCAAGCAAGGATTCAAATGCTGAAGCTAAACTCTCTCTCTCTCTCTCTCTCTCTCTCTCTCTCTCTCTCTCTCCTGGGAACCTATCCCTCCATTGCTCTTCCATCGTTCACCTTTCGAGGGAGAGAAGACAGGAAGAGTGAAAATTCCAAAATCACTCTCAAATCCTTCAGGGTCTTTTAGAACCTCGGAAGCAAAATCTATTCTAGTCGGGGCTGAAAGGCAATTGAGAGAAGGGGAAAAGGATCCATCCCCGTATCTATATGTAAATCACCGGAAGTGGTTCCTTTTTCTAAATAATTCCAGTTGGAATATTTACCTATATCATGTAAATGCAGTATATATATATATATATATATATATATATATATATATATATATATATATATATATATATATATATATATACACATTTATATATATATATACATATATATATATATATATATATATATATATATATATATATATATATCGAGATAAATTTTCACTAATGTTCTGAATGATAGATTGTATCCATCAAAACATTCACCGTTTGGATGATATCGATTATCTCGTTCCCACGTGAAACAAAATGCCTTTGAATCCTACAAGGAATAAAATATAAACGTTTTTGATAAGGAAAGTGGGCTATAAATCTTCGCTGGCAGTTCATTTTAAGTTCTCTCCTCTATCTTATTTCTTATTTTAATTGTGTATATTTGCTGATTTTCTATACTTTTATGAAATTAGAAAATTATATTACAAATACTATGTTTATGTTTGAGAGTGGTGCACAGCTATCTACATATTAATCTGTATATGCATATGCTGTCTGTCCGTCTGCCTGTCTGTCTGTCTGTGTCTGAATTATGGAAAGAGTCATCATACAACCTTTCCTATTGCAGACTATTTTCTCTCTCTCTCTCTCTCTCTTAACTTCTTCCCGTTTCATAATAATTTCCTGCATAAAACCTGCAATTGCACGCATAAGAACGTCACTATTCCTAATCCATAGCCTCCATGCACAAACTCCCACAATGCTCCAGGGAGCATGCAAACACATACACGCACGCATCTACGCTCAGAGCATCGCAAATACTTGCATAAACATTCCCAAGTATAAGATGAAATGCCTTCCGTCGTCAGGAGAGAGAGAGAAGCCAGAGTCTGAAGAAAAGGAAGGAAGGAAGGTCCCATTGCCTTCCCCCTGAGGTCCCGATGTCTTCCCGAGTTGTAGAGATTCACAGGAAGAAGGCGAAGTATGAGGCGGAGGTAGGAATAGTTGAGGGTATGGGGAGGTGAGAAGAAGAAGAAGAAGAAGTAGAAGAGGGAGAAAAGGGAGAAGAAGGACTCTCTCTCTCTCTGTCTGCATACGATTTCTCCTCGGATGGACTAACAAGTCTTTGGGATATCCTAATCCTTATCACTCCTCGTAACTCTTGGTAACTCTCTCTCTCTCTCTCTCTCTCTCTCTCTCTCTCTCTCTCTCTCTTCCCAGACTTACTGTAGATAAACATGTATCATGGTCAAGTATTCAAGGAATCAAGATGGAATCTTGAAATATTTGAGGGCCAGAATAACAGGGAATTATTATCAACTGCTTCTCTCTCTCTCTCTCTCTCTCTCTCTCACGTATTCATGAAGAACAAGTGATCTATTACATCTGTTTTTCCAAGTTGAGGAACAGCTAGTTTATTGAGACTCATCAACTTTGTTAACTAATATTGTGGTCGGTTTCTAGGAACTTG
>NC_061090.1:38292558-38302558 GCF_015104395.2 Macrobrachium nipponense
CATTTTGATATATGAAACTCTATAAAAAGGCTAATATGAAACAAGGATCAAATATTAGGATAATGCCATGTACGTATTTCGGAGACTTGCGGCCGCGAATCGGCGCGCGGAGTGAAGGTAAATATATTTTTCAAAAAATTCACCATAAATCACAATATTGTTTTAGAGACTTCAAATTTGTTTCAAAATGAAGAAAAATGACGGAATATTACTAGGCCGTAAGAGTTTTAGCTTACAATTGCGTTTTTTCAAACTATTTCGGTAGAGTCAAATTTGACCGAACGTGGTTTTTTTTTCTATTTATCGTGATTTATATGCAAATATTTCGAAAAAAGAGAAAAGCTACAACCTTCAATCATTTTTAGTTGTATTCTACATGAAATTGCGCACATTTTCATATATAAAACTTATGTAACAGCTAATTTAAATGGTGCAAACTTTCGACAATCGCACAAAAAAATTCTGATTTTTTCGGAAGAGTTACCGCGCGAACGTAATTTTTTTTTTCATAAATTCACCATAAATCGAAATATTGTGCTAAGAGACTTCCAAGTCGTTTGCAAAATGAAGGTAAATGATTGAATATTACTAGAATATAAGAGTTTAGCTTACAATTGCGTTTTTTCGACCATTTCGGTAGAGTCAAAGGTTTGACCCGAAAGTTTGAAATTTTTTTTTTGCACTTAACGTTATTTATATGAAATATTTCAAAACTGATAAAAGCAACAACCATGCGTTGTTTTTTGTTGTATTGTGCATGAAATTGCGCACATTTCCATATATAAAACTTTATGTAACGGCATATTTAAAAAGGGTGCAAACATTAGGACAATCGCACGAAAAATTTATCGGAAGAGTTATCGCACGAACGTAAGGAAAAGTTTTTTCATAAATTCACCTAAAACGAAATATTGTGCTAGAGACGTCCGATTTGTTGCAAAATGAAGGCAAAATGATTGAATATTACTATAATATAAGAATTTTAGCTTACAATTGCGTTTCTCGACCATTTCTGTAGAGTCAAAGTTGACCGAAGGTTGAAATTTTTGCACTTATCATTATTTATATGAAAATATTTCAAATTTGATAAAAGCTACAATCATGAGTATTTTTTAGTTGTATTGTGCATGAAATTGCGCACATTTTCATATATAATACTTCATGTAAAGGATAATTTAAAATGGTGCAATAATTATGTCAAAGTGACGAAATAATTTCCGAGATGTGTCACTGATACTTTTTAGTGCTGATAAGAAAGAAATTCGCGCTTGCGCGCCTGCGTAGCGATTGTAAAACAAAAACAACGCCTTGATCCGTGAACTCCCAGCATCACCCAAGGCGCGTGATACAAAAGTTTTTGGCTGGTAGGCCTATAAGTATTTTTCCGCGAATTTTTAAAAAAAACTTTTTTGAGCCGACGTATGATACGTCCAATCGGCATACGGAGACATTTTGACTCGACGTTTAATACGTCCAATCGGCGTAAGAGGGTTAACCGAAGGGGAATTTTTTCTCGATAATAGATTTACTGTACTTGGCCCGAACGCAGGTACATTATAAACCTCCAGGACCGTCAGTGGAAGCCGATACCACCCAAACCGCGAGAGGCTTAAAGGTATATGTCGTCTCTCACCTCAAATACTTTCTCGCGCTGAAGTATTCGTTGGTTTGGAGACAACATCAACCCGCCTCGACTCCGGTAGTTAAGTAGCGCTTTTGACAACACGTAGCATTTTACATAAGTCATATCACATTACCGTGATTCATATACATATATGGAGCTACAATGTCCTTTAATATCTAATTCGCTCTACCTCGGAATTAATATATTTTCATATGTATGCTTAACCGAAGGGGAAATTTTTTCTCGATAATAGATTTACCTGTACTTGGGCGGCGAACGCAGGTTACATTATAAATCCAGGACCCCGTCAGTGGAAGCGATACCATACCAACCCCGCGAGAAGGCTTAAAGGTATATGTCGTCTCTCACCTCAAATACTTTCTCGCGCTGAAGTATTCGTTGGTTTGGAGACAACATCAAACCCGCCTCGACTCCGGTAGTTACGTAGCGCTTTTGACAACACGTAGCATTTTACATAAGTCATATCACATTACCGTGATTCATATACATATATCGAGCTACAATGTTCCGTTTAATATCTAATTTGTCTCCAAACCACGCCAAAATACTTCAGCGCGAAAAGAAAGTATTTGAGGTGAGAGACGACATATACCTTTAAGCCTCTCGCGTTGGTTGGTATCGCTTCCACTGATGGTCCCCTGGATTTATATGACCTGCGTTCGCTCCAAGTACAGGTAATCTATTATCGAGAAAAAATTCCCCTTCGGCTTAAGCATTTATTGAAAATATATTAATTCCGAGGTAGAGGCGAATTAGATATTAAACGGACATTGTAAGCTCGATTATGTGTATTAATGATCCGTAATGTGATATGACTTATGTAAAATGCTACGTGTTGTCAAAAGCGCTACTTAACTACCGGAGTCGTGGCGGGTTGATGTTGTCTCCAAACCACGAATACTTCAGCGCGAGAAAGTATTTGAGGTGAGAGACGACATATACCTTTAAGCCTCTCGCGGTTGGGTGGTATCGCTTCCACTGACGGTCCTGGATTTATAATGTACCTGCGTTCGCGCCCAAGTACAGGTATTTCTATTATCGAGAGAAAAAATTCCCCTTCGGTTAAGCATATATGAAAATATATAAATTCCGAGGTAGAGCGAATTAGATATTAAAGGACATTGTAGCTCGATATAGTATATGAATCACGGTAATGTGATATGACTTATGTAAAATGCTACGTGTTGTCAAAAGCGCTACTTAACTACCGGAGTTGAGGCGGGTTGATGTTGTCTCCAAACCAACGAATACTTCGCCGCGAGAAAGTATTTGAGGTGAGAGACGACCATATACCTTCAAGCCTCTCGCTGTTGGGTGGTAAATCGCTTCCACTGGGGAAGGGTCCTGGATTTATAATGTAACCCTGCGTTCGCGCCCAAGTACAGGTAAATCTATTATCGGAAAAAAATTCCCCTTCGGCGGTTAAGAATATATGAAAAATATATTAATTCCGAGGTAGAGCGAATTTTAGATATTAAAGGACATTGTAGCTCGATATGTATATGAATCACGGTAATGTGATATGACTTTATGTAAAATGCTACGTGTGTCAAAAGCGCTACTTAACTACCGGAGTCGAGGCGGTTGATGTTGTCTCCAAACCACGAATACTTTCAGCGCGAGAAAGTATTTGAGGTGAGAAGCGACATATAACCTTTAAGCCTCTCGCGGTTTGGATGGTATCGCTTCCACTGACGGTCCTGGATTTATAATGTACCTGCGTTCGCGCCCAATTACTGGTAAATCTATTATCGAGAAAAAATTCCACTTCGGTTAAGCATATATGAAAATATATTAATTCTGTAGGTAGAGCGGAATTTAGATTATTAAAACGGACATTGTAGCTCCGATATATGTATATGAATCACGGTAATGGTGATATGACTTATGTAAAAGATGCTACCGTGTTGTCAAAAGCGCTACTTAACTACTGGAGTCGAGGCGGGTTTGAATTTGTTGTTCCAAACCAACGATACTTCCAGCGCGAGAAAGATGTTTTGAAGGTGAGAAACGACATATACCTTTTTAAAGGGCCTCTCGCGGTTGGGTGGTATCGCTTCCACTGACGGTCCTGGATTTATAATGTACCTGCGTTCGCGCCCAAGTACAGGTAAATCTATTATCAAGAAAAAATTCCCCTTCGGTTAAGCATATATGAAAATATATTAATTCCGAGGTAGAGCGAATTAGATATTAAAGGACATTGTAGCTCGATATATGTATTAATGAATCACGGTAATGGTGTATGACTTATGTAAAATGCTACGTGTGTCAAAAGCGCTACTTAACTACCGGAGTCGAGGCGGGTTGATGTTGTCTCCTAACCAAACGAATACTTCAGCGCGAGAAAGTATTTGAGGTGAGAGACGACATATACCCTTTAAGCCTCTCGCGGTTGGGTGGTATCGCTTCCACTGACGGTCCTGGATTTATAATGTACCTGCGTTCGCGCCCAAGTACAGGTAAATCTATTATCAAGAAAAAATTCCCCTTCGGTTAAGCATATATGAAAATATATTAATTCCGAGGTAGAGCGAATTAGATATTAAAGGACATTGTAGCTCGAGGACACGAGACACGAAATTTTCCTAGGATAATCAACATAACCAGTTTGAAGACTAGCAAACGAACAGAAAATGTACCAAGAAATGACGATTAACTGAAATTCAATGAGCTCCTTGCAAAGGACAATAAACAAGAAACCTCTTTCAAAGGCGAAATGACTTGAAGATTCTCAGGAATGGAGATAAAAGGTACTTTTATCTTCCACTAGTGACTAGGCCGATCTCTCTCTCTCTCTCTCTCTCTCTCTCTCTCTCTCTCTCTCTCTCTCTCTCTCTCTCTTCCTTACGGAGGCCATACTCCATTAAATTGATTGCTTGTCTGAGAAGACATCCCCGGGAAGAAATCCCACCCCATCGGGATATCTTCCCAAAATGAGATGACGAGATCTGTCAGTGACCGTTTGAGATTCCGTCTTAAGATGCGATCTATCACTCCAAGGTCATCTGAAATTCAACAGTGTCAGTGACAAAGACGTCATTGATTATAAACTCCTTGGACTTGGAATTAAACGTGAAGGGTGTCGACCATTCTTTTCTTCAGATTTACTGCTGTTTCTTTTTACAAATTTCAAAAACGAAAGAAGAATATTGAGATGAGACAGTTTTAGATTTTTTGTTTATTTGTTCTTATTCTTGAGGTTTTAAGCCAATACCAAATCAGTGCAGCGGAATAACAAGGCTTACAAAATATTTTATTTCATATTTTGGTTGTCCATTGAAATGAAAACCACTACGAACAGTTTTTTTAATATAATTTAGCTAAGGCTTCATTTCTCTGTCAAGTCCATTCAGTCCATTAACTATTCCTATTATACTTTTAACTTATAAACTCTATCAAAAAAAATGATATTTGTTCACCATTCGCGCCGATACGAAAGCTACTCAAAGCCATGATGTCCGCTTTTGTTCTGATGTGAATTGTGGAAGTCAATTTTAGAGAATAATAATAATTTTATTTACGTGCTTTTTTTACAAACTAAACTTCTGGGGCAAGATAGAAATTATGGCTATTTAAACATACGTATTATATATATATATATATTATTATCTATATATATATATATATATATATATATATATATATATATATATATATATATATATATATATATATATACTATATATATATAATATATATATATAATATATATATATATATATATATATATATATATATATAATATATATATATATATATATATATATATATATATAATATATATGTAAGAATTACATTATATATATAAACCAGTGACCTGGGGTCATGGCATTAGGAGGGTTCTACGTGACCAAAGCAGACCTTAGATTACGCTATGCGTTGTCTGCAGTAGCCTGATCTAGCTCAAAGCTTTGTCAACATCTTTATGTTATGATAACTTTGCACAACAACTTCAATGGGAAAGCGGTTGACCTGTTAACCTACGCCGGAAACTTGTAACTTCCGAGCCGGCGAACTATGTATGTGTTTTTATATGAATTGCTGAGATAGCTAATGTTCCGCTATCGACGCGATGCTTTAGAATGGCAGTTGTCCCAAGCCAACAGTCAAACATATCGGTCGTCGACCGCCTAGCTGCATCTCCTAGTATGGAGTTACAGAATAAAGTTGTTAACTTGTTTCAACTAGCCTGTTTGAATCATCTCCTCTAGACAAGAAAGAACCTCTCTACTAAGATATCCAAGGGAGATGAGAGGAACCAAACATTACTTACGGACAACAGCCGTAAGGAAAAAACAAAAAGTCTATCGCCAAGCGATAAGACATTAGAAAATGGTGGCAGCGGTGGGATAAACGAAGAACATAATTAACAAGACCCATATCAGCCGACCGAAGGTCTACAAGAACTAACTTCCACCTTCAACAATCAAACGAAACACAGAGGAAAACGGGATCTTCAATCAACGCAACAGTTTATGAAGACGCAACTATGTACCTTCATCGAGAGGAATACAAGCATTTAACACTGACGTTTGAGCAACTGTTATCACTTATCTTCGAGAATCTACACCGGACGAGGGCGGCATCGAACATCAACGGAAAGAAGAAAACAAACACAGGGAACATCACCCGTTCACGAGCAAGGACGCAGAGTGGACAGCTATACGCAGTAGTGCAAGGACGGAGGCTGTGACGTCATCCATCTTGGACTCTACCGCGCATCGTGCACCGCCGAAGAAGGCCGTGACGTCATCACGACTTCCGACGCGAGACGTGGACAGGAACTGTGACGTCATCCCATGTCAACAATCCTTCGCAATATAATCTGGAGCTAAGTACCATTTTTATCTATTCAGGTCTTTTCCTCAGTGAAGTGTTGTTCATCAAGAGTCGATCGTCCAGTATTCGGGGGGTGAGTTGTTCGCCATATTAATCTTCCTTCATTACAGAACTTATCTTCAACTACGAGGTTCTCGCCCGCAGATTAATTTTTTTTCTTTTCTCTATTTGTCATTAACCATTTCTTGCAGGTTAATTTCCGTATATATTTTTATCATATTATCTGTATTTTTGTATCTTTTGGGGATTTTCCTATTATTATAACACACTTATACAGTACATTGCTTATGCGTTTACGTAGTGGTCGAGTGTACTCTTATAGATATTTTGATAGGATTGCAAGGAATAGAAGTGATAAGAAAAAAGTGAAAGCCGAAATGGCAACCACTCCGGCTGGCAACCCCAACGTGGTGACTCTCGTTAGCGCGAGGTCAGCGATCGTCCCTTTTCAAGGTCGGGTCAATGGGTTCCTGCCTCAAAATGTTGAGGCATGGATCTCATCTGTAGACGCTCATTTAATGCAAAAAGCATCACAGACCCAGCAGTACAATTACAGGAGGCCAAGAGCTTCGTAGACTTCGCTAAAGGCGACGCAAGTGCGTATCTAAGGGGGTTTCTTTCCAAGAAGCGCTTACATGGGACGAGTTCAAAATAAGATTACGTGCCGTGTATGGGGTGAAGAGGCTTTAGATGTAGTATTGGCATTGAGAAATATCCTTAACCAAGCCTCCATGACTCAGCGCAAATGTGTTCGAGCGGGCGGGCGCTTAATTGCCGACCGGCTAAATGAATCTCAGGATTTAGTTTTAATTTGGGGGTTTTTTTAAAATCCGGGTGGGTTGCGCAGGTGCTTAACCATCAAAGTGAAAGATTTTATCCGTTTGATCTACCTTACGTCTATCACTGTAATGTTGCCTGAAGCGTTAGTACGGTGTTTTGATAAAAAATTGCAGCCCGACAGTACGGAATTAGATGTGTATAAACAAATCAAAAAACACATGTCTAATGTTACCGAACCTAGATCCTTCGCTCATTCAAGTTTTTGCAAAAAATGAGAACAAGCCACAACAAGTAAATGTGGTACATAATAATAATCAAGTTGCAGGGATGGTTTGTTATAACTGTAAACGACCAGGTCACATGATTTCAGACTGTCGGACGCGTTTTTGTTCAATACAACAATAGTTCAACTCATTCATATAACCGTTGCTACTCGAGGAATCAACAGCCAAACGCTACAAACACGCAACCAGTTGCTAGTGCAAATAAAAAGAAGGGTCCTCAGTACTATAAGAAGAAACAACCAAACGGAAATTCTGCACAACAGCAGAAACAAACAAATCGTGCTTCAGGTACCTCTGTTCCTGGGCCGTCTAGCCAGAACTCGCAAGGGCAAGCGAATTTTCAGGGTGTGATAAAACAAAACAAATACCACGTAGTTCACTCCAAGGGGGAGAGGGCGATGTTGGGTCATCAATATCAACATCTTTTGTATCAAATAATCAGTTTAATCATTTATCAGATCATTGTGAAGACAATTGATTTTCCTATGAAACACACGGCCGAATCAAAAAAATCTGTGCAGGTTCCCGTAGATTTGCAACAAATTCATGCAATTATTAGTCAAAACGAGTTGCGACCAACCTTACATGCAGTAAATTTGGACCATAAGTCATTCACTTTGTTCTTTGATTCTGGTAGTCCACGTAATATAATGGATTTAAGGACTCATCATTTACTCTTTTCAAAATTTCCCTATAGAAAAGTCCGGAATAAGGCTCTCAGGCATTGGGAATAATGAATTAAATGTTTGTAGGGCGTAACTCATGTACAGTACAAGGTCGGTAAGCGCACGTTAGCCGATACCTTTGTCGTTGTACAAAACATTAATATGTATCCCGCAGTAATTATCGGATACCCGTCTATGGGCACTCAAAATATTATCTTAGCACCTGCAAAACACGGCGTGTATCCAAAGGGAAATTCTATAGGTCTTCTAATACCCTAAAATCTGTTTTAGATAATAAAGAGACAGACAGAGTTGTCACTTACATTACGGAACCAATCACCTGTCTCATGAACCAAGAAATAATACAGGCAACCCAACAGAACTCTCGCTCACAGTAATATCAGCTTGCACGCAAACCCTCGAACCTAACGTAACTTCAAATATATTAGTGCGTGTAAAAAAGAAACCTTGCCAGGATCTTGAAACATTAATCCTTTCCGAAACTCTGAAAAAACACACGGATTATCCGTCACACAAGCCGTTTATACAGTCGGCTCACAACAGCAATGTAATATCGAAGTCTGTAATCATTTGAATACCACTTTAGTAATCCACAAAAATCAACATATCTTGGATGCCGAAGTTTATAAACATCGCATTCTTACCGTAGCTGAGATAAATCACGCTCAATCAGTCGCGGATGAAACCCTTTTGCAATCTATAAAGAACAAAATCAATAAAGATATTCAAGAAGAAGAAATTCAGCAGAAATTTTTGAATCTGTTAACTAAATATCATGATGTTTTTTCCACTACGGATGGAACCTTAGGAAAAACGGATGTCATAGAGCATCAAATCAGGCTCAAGGACAAACAGAAAGTAATCTATGTACCTTCGTACAGACTTCCTATGAAATTTCAGAATGAGATAACAGAGGAAGTAGTAAAAATGTTAAAGGAAGGAGTCATTAGGAAATCAAACAGCCCTTATAATTTTCCGTTAATAGTAGTACCGAAAAAAGATCGAACTTGGCGGATATGCGTAGATTTTCGTCGTTTAAAACGCAAGAAACAATCCCTGACAGATTCCCAGTACCATGTACCGATGATATCCTATCTTTACTAGGCCAGAATAAATATTTCACAAGCCTAGACTTACTAAAAGGATTTCATCAGATTCCGATGGAACAAGAAAGTATCCCATACACTGCCTTCAGCACAGCCAGGGGACATTATGAATTTTTGCGTATGCCTTTTGGTTTACGTTGTGCTCCTATAACTTTTACTCGTATGATAAACGTCGTGTTTGGAGACTTGTTGGGAGATATCCTACATGCCTACATGGATGACTTAGTAATCTTTTCCAACACATTAGAAGAGCATTTACGCAAATTGGAGTTAGTGTTACAAAGGTTAAGGCAGCATAATTTAAGGGTATGTAACAGAACCTTTTTGTGCATTTAATCACTTAGTATGTTACGAGCACGCTCCTATGAACAATGTTTAAAGTAATTTTTTTTTTGTTATTCAAGGCTTGAATAGGTAGCAGACCGAGCCTAATGTAAGAATTACATTATATATATAAACAGTGACCTGGGGTCATGCATTAGGAGGGTTCTACGTGACCAAAGCAGACCTTAGATTACGCTATGCGTTGTCTGCAGTAGCCTGATCTAGCTCAAAGCTTTGTCAACATCTTTATGTTATGATAACTTTGCACAACAACTTCCATGGGAAGCGGTTGACCTGTTAACCTACGCCGGAAACTTGTAACTTCCGAGCCGG
>NC_061090.1:38307558-38322558 GCF_015104395.2 Macrobrachium nipponense
ACGACCTGGGTGCCTTCTATGAGCTCTTGTAGAGATGGCATCCTGTCGTGAACATCTATGTAATGCTGATGGATGGCCCCTTGATTCCTATGAGTCAGCAGACGTCTCCGAAGGGTCGTTGTATTGTGCCCGATGTAGTTTTGGCTGTGAGGTTTACACACCTCCTCTGGACAAGTAAATTTGTAAACTACATTCGTGCACATCTCCTTCGGTCCCCCCGGAGCGGTGCTGTTCTTCATTATTAAGGCTGCTACAAGGTTGGGCTTACTATATATCCTGAGGCTTATTTTATGGTAGGGCTTTTGGGGGTTAGCCTCTGTTTATTATCCCGCGTAGTGTGCAGCAATCCTCCTTGTAATGCAGACATAATGTACACGATGGTAAATATCAAATTCTCCTCGTTTTTTTGTTGTCATCTGTTGGGTTGGTAAAATTCATACCATTTTCTTTTTTGGGTTTATTGCTGCTTCGATAATTGGTCTGCATAGCCGTTGTTTGTCAGCAGTTGGCGAATTCGGTCGAGTTCGTTATGTATGTCTCTCCATGATGAGCTGTGTGTGTGAAGGCTCTGTTGACATACGCACTCACGACAGACTTTTTGTATGCGTCCGGGCATTCCCCGCATGCTTTCAAGCAACGGCCAAAGTTTGTTGTTTTCGTATAAACGGTCGTCTTAAACTGTCCTTCTTGTTGTTTTACCTAGGACATCAAGAAATGGCAAAGTCTTCTGCTGGCTGTGATCTGTGGTGAAGTTGAGCACTGAGTCTTTTCAGAGCATCTGCTAGTTTTCTGGCATCGTCAGGTTCTTTTATTGTGACGAATATATCGTCGATGTACCGCCCATAGATCCTAGGTTTTTTATGTTCTCTAAAGGTCCTTTCTTCGACGGTGGCCATGTACATATTTGCAAAGAGGACCCCTAGTGGGGATCCCATGGCGACTCCGTCTACTTGGCGAAATAATTCACCCTGATGAGAGAGGAAAGGGATTTCTGTAGTACTAGCTTTCAGCATATCTCGGAGGACATCTTCGGAAATGAGCAGCGGGTTCTTCTCATGAGAGATTCAAGGACGAGAAACTACTGATCTTTGTAAATCTAAGAACATGATCATCCTATTTGCTTTACAAAACGAAAACACTCCATTAATTTGCATATTAAATGAATGAATTGTAAGTGCACACGTCTCTGAAATAATATTCTCCGGTCTTTTAGTATCTGCGCATGCAAAGATACAAATGTACTTGCATGAATATTCCATAAATGCTCGAAGCAGATTCTGAACAAAATATAATTAAGCAGAATTCGTACTGGCTACCTGAGACAAGGCCCCTTGGAGATATATAACATGATGCAATATGAGCTTCGTTTCTCTTTGAGTAGCTTTTTGTATTTATGTCCTTTCTTATTAATCTTTATTTTGTTTATTCTTCATTTAATTAAGGTAATTTCTTTTCTATTTTTTTATTCAGTTCATAATTCTTACTTTCGATGTTTGAGATATGGATAGATTTACATTTTGTTTTGATTGATGGAATTTTCAAAGCCACTTTCTTTTGAACGAAAATTTTGGTATATTTCTAAAAAGGGAGAGAGAGAGAGAGAGAGAGAGAGAGAGAGAGAGAGAGAGAGAGAGAGAGAAATGTCTAAAGTTAAATAAGCCATTCGCCTCTTGTATATCGAAATGTTAATAGACAAATATGCAATAGCTATCAATAAGAGAGAGAGAGAGAGAGAGAGAGAGAGAGAGAGAGAGAGAGAGAGAGAGATAACCCATCTATTCAATCGCAAAACAATGACAGGCGGAAAATAACTCCTCCGCCCCCTCCCCTAAAACAAAAACGAAACATATCAGTACAGCAAATTATCCCGTAAAGAGAGCACATGTTAGCCGCGTTCTATTACGTTCGAAAAGAAACAGGAATTCGTCCGCCCCATTTAGCATAAAACCTCCCAATAGCCGATGCAAATTGGCTGTCAGACACACGCTCCTTTTATTGACTTTCCGAATTCGGAACTACAGGAGGAAGAAGAGAGAAAAATTAAAAATAAAAACGAGAACATTTAGGATTTGATTGGTCGTCATAGCGAACTCCGCCGAGCCCAAAGTTTTGTTTACATTAAGTGGATTTTCGCGTTATACCATTAACTGAATTAACATTTGCAAGCATTGTACATTAACATATCCAGCTTAAAGTACGGACATTATAATGAGTAAAGCTTCACATTTCAAGCATAGCTGTGCATTGACGTGAATGTTGGACACGCCCCCCAACATTAAGCAACATTCTAATTATTTATCAAATTTTAATGTTTAATATGTCTTCATATTCTGTTCTCATGATTGACCTTAGGAGATAGTTTATGGTTCTTGAGCTGAAATGGTCTTTGTTGTTTATGAAAAGCACAAATCATTTTGCAAATATGAAAAATAATATTTTCATTGATATTCACAAAAATTAAAATATAGGTAGTTAAAGGTGTATGTACAACAGACATAATTAATTACATTTATACAAGTTCTCACGAACACGCGAATATACACATGCTATAACATATTTATTATTCAGACAAAAAAAAAAAAAGGCCTTATTAACATCTCAACCAACTCTCTTCCAAGACCCTGAAGAACGCAAAAATTTATGAATGAAAATAAAAATGAAAAAGTGAGGAAAAATGTATCAATTAAAAGATTAATACTTGACAGCCGCGAAGCATGTCAGAACAAAGATAAATGTACCAAAAATTATAAATGCTGAACCAGGGAATTAAAAAAGGAAAGAAAACAGCAATGAATTCCAACGAAGTCAAAGGACTGCAAAGTAATTAAGTCAGAAGAGGCGTTAGGCATATGCATATGATAAGAGACAGAGAGAGAGAGAGAGAGAGAGAGAGAGAGAGAGAGAGAGAGAACGGGTTAAAGGAACGTTTGTATAGCCCAAATTTTGAAGGCTGTGAATAGAAGCATTACGTGAAACAAGGTTGAGAGAGAGAGAGAGAGAGAGAGAGAGAGAGAGAGAGAGAGAGAGAGAGGTTGCAATTAGAGTTAAGAGAGTGAAATGGAGAGGCACCCACTAAGATTATTGGTCTAATTTCACTGATTTATTGAAGGAGCGTCAAAAATTTCGCTAGCGCACGCTCTCTGTCTGTCTGTCTGTCTGTCATCTCTCTCTCTCTCTCTCTCTCTCTCTCTCTCTCCCCCTCTCCCCCCAGTTATTTTCACCATAGAAACTGAAAAAAAATAACTGCTTACCTTTCTTAGATATAAAGATAATCAGAGATAATAATAAGTTTAATACTTCTGTCTATAGGGAACAACCCTTCACAGGAATAGGGAATAAATTTTATAGTTCGTGCTTCATCAATTTTAAACTAAATGCCATCTCCACTTTGGTCTTAGGTATGCTTCTGATTGGAAATCATTCCACTTTGAAATTGAATCTTTACAAGATAATTTTTTAACTAACTCGTACCCAGAATATACCCCTTCCTTTGATGTACCAAAGCTACCCATATATGCCACTATTTCATATTTTTTCAAAAATAAATTAGGAGACCGTATCAAGAAAATTATTGAAAGAGATTTAGGAAGTCTCAAAGTTAATATAATACCTATTAATCTTCTCAAAATATTATTTACAAATTTACTTGCCCGGGGTGTCCCGGTACATGCGTTGGATTGACGAAACGCTTGTTGCAAGTTCGATATTCTAGTCATTTGGGAGTGAGCTACAGAACTGGCCAGAGGATAACTAACCTTGAAATTTCTAAGATAAGAAATCATGCAGCTCTCTGTAAAATTTAAATAGATATATATTTTCTTTACGATAATTGACAATACACAGCACAGCCAATATATAACGATAATTCCCTCAATTCTAGTCAATCCTCTACTCAGCTTTTCTTGGCGTAGTCGAGATCTGGGCAAACGACGGTCCTACAGCCCTTCCTTTCTTATCATTCTCTTTTTAAAGGTTAATATTCCTGTTTAATCGTAAATTTCGTCAATTTTAATGTCACCTTGTAAATAATTTTAAGTTTTTTTAGCTTCTAACAATAGTTTTTATGAATAACTTTAGTTTTTTATGTATTCCTGTTTAAATTAGCAAGTAAACTTTAATTATATATTTTTATAAATGTGAATTGATTTTATATTAAATACTGATGATGTGTCAGGAATAAATGAAACGTATCGTAATAAACTCTTTAATTGATCTTCTAAGTTTCGGTAACCCTACTGATTAGTATATATATATATATATATATATATATATATATATATATATATATATATATATATATATATATATATATATATAGTATATTATATATATATATATATATATATATATATATATATATATATATATATATATATATATATATATATATATATATATACAGAGAGAGAGAGAGAGAGAGAGAGAGAGAGAGAGAGAGAGAGAGAGAGAGACTTATGAAATTGAATACCTGAACGTCAAAATCCGTTGCTACGAGAAGCAATGAAAGGGATTTGTATTAGACATACGTAGGCAGACTTTACTCTCAACCATTATAATAAAAGGGAAGAATATTTCGCGAATTCTCAAATAACTAATATTATGCTCTCGTAAAGTATTATGGCTGATGTCTTTCAGTGATGAATAAGGATGTGATATAATTAATAAAGTATCCTTTTTCTCTCTTTTTTTCTATTCTAAATCTGATCTATTTAAAGATTCAGGAAGAATAATAACGACAGAATTCTTGCGAAAATCCTGGCGAAAATTTCTTACCCACCAACTTCACACAGATTACCATTCCCCCCCCACCCACCTCCCAGCCACCACCCCGATACCTGTGGTTTACGAAGCTCCGTAATTTCGCTACTTTATTGAAAGACCGACTTTTGCTGATTAAGAGTGGTAAATTTAAGATTATCGTCTTTCCTCTTTTAGCTGATAATAATGAGAGAGAAATTCGCTCATTCTCTCACACTACCTCGCTTTTAAAGTGGATTAAAGATGTTCTTTATCGGTGGCAAAGAAGGAATATTGCTCTCTTTATTGTGTATCGTGTTTTTTTTAGGATAAGAATGTAGATTTTATTTGGGCATAAAGGAAAATTATCTTTCATTAGACTGTATCTGGTTGTGTACTAAAAGGAGCTACAGAAAAGTCCAAATAATTCCTGGTTTTCCTTTCAGCTAAATTACGTAAACTCTGACATATATATGTTATTGGTGATAAGGAAATTGACTCCAAGGAAGACTTGAGATAAGGTCGATAGTGACTCGTTTGCCTCTCAGTCTTTTATGGCCGTTGGGAAGCGATTAAGAAGCCATTAACAGGGCATCATCTCGTGGAGGTCATAAATTGGGGGTATCACCTTTCTCCTCCTCAATTAGGGTATGTCATTGTAGTCTTTGAGTCTTACGTAAAAGTTTACTTTGGATCATGAACCAAGATCCTCTATTATAATTTTTACAGCTGTACCCATATCGTTGGGAATAATGGCTACACACGAATAAATCTCGACCCTAAGGACCCTAAGCTTTATGATTTAAAAGGCCTCCTACTCTTCACCCACGTAGGATTAGGCGTAACAGGCATTAGCCTAGATCCAGTGGAATCTAGCAAGGTATGAACGGTGTTTGAATTCGTCACTTCCTTCCACGTTTGAAGTTTCAGGCAATACCGCTAAGCTACCTTAGTTGTCTCTTTCAAATATATATATATATATATATATATATATATATATATATATATATATATATATATATATATATATATATATATATATATATATATATATATATATGTATATAATATATATATATATATATATATATATATATATATATATAAGTATATATATATATATATAATATATTATATATATATATATATATATATATATATATATATATATATATATATATATATATATATATATATATATATATATATATAAGTCATATCATATTACCGTAATTCATATACATATATCGAGCTACAAATGTCCTTTAATATCTAATTCGCTCTACCTCGGAATTAATATATTTTCATATATGTTTAACCGAAGGGGAATTTATTTAGCGATAATAGAATTGTCGGCCGACGGGCACGAACCATCGACATCTTCAATTCCAGGACTAACAGTGAAGCCCGGTGGCGGGGTTGGCTAAGGCTTCACTGCCAGTCCTGGAATTGAAGATGTCGATGGTTCGTGCCCGTCGGCCGGCAATTCTTTTATTGATGAATAAATTCCCCTTCGGTTAAACATATATGAAAATATATTAATTCCGAGGTAGAGTGAATTAGATATTAAAGGACATTTGTAGTTCGATATATATATATATATATATGATATATATATATATATATATAGTATATATCATCCTATATATATATATATATAATATATATATATATGTGTGTGTGTGTATATATATATATTCGTTCCCTGCAGAGTAAAAATAATAATAATAAAAAAGCAAAAAGTCTCTGAACTGAGTTTGAAAAGCAATTAAACGAAGCGGCCAAAGTTGGCCCCATTAAGAGACGTGAAGACAAATGATAATCATCTGCGCTTTTTTCTTCTTTCTATCCCTTTTCCCTTTATTATTCCTCCCACCCCTTCTCCTTTCCAACACATCATTTCCATCCCTGGTCTATGATTGTCCCTTCAGCTGTCTCTCCCATGACCGTAAAATCCTTCGCATGTGTCAATCCCTGTCCACACTATAGTAGATTCACATCAACCGTACATGTGATGTCTAGGCCCGTCCCTCACGACGCTCCTGATTGGCTGTTGATAAGCCAATCACAGGCCTGGAAACTCTCAAGTCTATCTCGAGAGTTCACATCGGCAGGATGTATTTTCCACCTCTCCCGGAAGAGGTATCCCTCAGGAGAGGTGGAATATACATCGAGAGTGACTGAGAGTTTCCAGCCCTGTAATTGGCTTACCAACAGCGAATCAGGAGCGTCGTACGGGACTGGCCTAGACGTCAAATGCATGGCTGGTGTGAATCTACTATAGGCCTTTCGACACAAGGTCCTTTAACAGCGGACAATCTGTTAGGAAAGGGCTGTGCGTCGAAAGGCCTAGGAATCACTCAATTGCTCTCCCTTCCCTTCGTGTTATTTGCCTTTATTTATACATTCACCACGTTTCATACCTTCGTGATTTAGGCATATATACATATGTATACGTGTGTGTCTATGACTGTCTGTGTCCATGTGCATCTAAGTCCTTTTTGGAGATTTATTTTGGACTCTGTCACCAAAGTCCAAGCGAAGCCGGACGTAATCTTAGACCGTCCATGAATTTAGATGAAGAAGAATGAAGACACAATCTCTCGCCTCCCCAACGCTCAAGAGCTCTCGGCCTCGAAAATAACTGAAGTCTTCCGTAAATAAATGCTTCTGCTCTCTTCCTAAATAGTTGCAGTGATTACCCAGTGTTTATTTCTTTGGTATGTCAGGTGTTGGTTGCTTTCGCAATGGCCCAAGGGCAGGTAATTTGTCATGAGGTTATTTGGCTTAAAATGATTAGTAATCCATTCAAAATAATTATTTGGTTTTAAGTAATTATTATTTGGTGTAAAATTATCGTGAACCGGTTTAAAATTATCACCATTTGGTTCAAAATTATTATCATTTGGCTTCAAATGATTATCATTTGGTTTAAAATGATTATAATTTAGTTGAAAATTATTATTATTTTGGTGTGAAATGATTATCACTTTGTTTAAAGTAATTATCGATTTGTTTAAAATAATTACCCTCCCTGGTTGAAATCAACTGTTATCTTGTGTAATATAATTATATGTTTTAGATTGATAATTAATGTGTTTAATTAATGATTGGAGGGTGGATAATGAACACACCAATTTGCAGCCCTTTAGCGGACAGAGAAAGTGCGGACAAAAAAAAATTGCGGACATAATAAAATGCGGACAGAAAAAAAGTGCGGAAAGAAAAAGTGCAGACAGAAAAAGGTGCGGACAGGAAAAAGTGCGGACAGAAGAAATTGCGGACAGAAAAAAGTGCGGACAGAAAAAAAGTGCGGACAGAGAAGAGTGCGAAGAGAAAAAAGTGTGGATAGAAAAAGTACGGACAGAAAAAAGTGCGGACAGAAAAAGGTGCGGTCGAAAAAAAAAGCGCGGACTGACAGACAAAGAGGCTTTTCTTTTCAGAAATAAAGTCACATAATTCACATTCCAAATGTACTACATAGGCGAATTCCACTCATTCTGAGTTAATTGAGACACACGTACGATATAATTTGCGGGTGTCGTCAAACGCACTATTCATGGCACGTTGATCCCTTTGCTCTCACGAGGACTGACATACCACTGAGCGATCATCAGGCCGAGATCATTTCTTCTGCTTGGATTAATATGCAAATGGCTCTCGTTCGTTTTACGAGACACGGTAATGGCATGTTTAAATTTCATCTATCTCTCTATGCATCTATCTTTTTATTTTATCTGTTTATGTATTTATTGATCTATCCATCTACTTTTTTTTTGTATTATTATTATTATTATTAGTTATTATATTATTATTATTATTATTATTCATTATTATTATTATTATTATTATATGGTGGTGACCGCAACGCAGATTAAAACCGTTCCCACACTTACACAAAATCAAAATGGTTTTAAAACCACAAATCGAGCTAAAACAAAGCTAGTACTTTCGCCTATTTAAAACCAGACAGCTAAAACATAATCCCACCTGACTGGACTTTCGAGCAGGTAAAAGATTCCTGAATTTCTGAGTCGTGGGTCGCCAATGGCAACCCCCCCCCTCCCAACTCTCCTCTCGCTCTCTCTCTCTCTCTCTCTCTTTTCGGCGAATTTCGTTCATTGATGCATCCTGCTTTCACGCCGTCCAAACATTTACGAGTTCGATGTGACGGGGAGGTGCTTGCTAGTTTATGAGAGAGAGAGAGAGAGAGAGAGAGAGAGAGAGAGAGAGAGAGAGAGAGAGAGAGAGAGAGAAAGAAAGAAAGAGAGCTTTCTTATGAAGCCAGTACTTGCTTTACGGGAAGGGTCGACTTTATTAATTGTGCTAGTATAAGTAACTAGAAAATAGACGAGTTTGGAGAGAGAGAGAGAGAGAAAAGAGAGAGAAAAGAGAGAGAGGAGAGATAGGAGAGAGGAGAGAGAGAGGTGAGAGAGAGAGAGAGAAGAGAGAATGAGTTTCGTATGAAGCCAGTACTTGCTTTACGGGAAGAGTCCAATTTTGTAAATTGTCTTATTATAAGAAGCAGAAAATATAAGAGAGAGAGAGAGAGAGAAGAGAGAGAGAAGTCACATATCCATTTGAACGAGCCAGCGGAATCAAAGTTGACTAAAAAATCAAATCTGGACAATCAGGAAATACTATTTTTTATGCTAAGTTCACAAACCCCTTGACCTAACCCTTCATAAACCCACTATAATGGCGTCATGTCAAGATCTTTTCAAACTAAATAAACTACAGAGTTGACGTCCTCAAAGTCTGGAAAGTTTGTTTAGATGGGATTACGGACTTCTGATTACGGGGAAAATGACTACATAGGGCGAAGATTCCAAATCCCCAGGACTCTCCGTGGAGGAAAGTTTAATTGCGAAGTTTTAACTCAGGCCTGAGGTCCTCGTCAATGCCTCTAACTTTGGCAATTGGCTGAAATAAAGCTTAAAACATCTACGGATTCCTCTTTCTCGATGATGCAATGTCCTTCGTTGGAGTCTGTCTCGAATGACGGTTGCTAATGAGATGATTAGTCTATTTTATCTTTAACATTCTTATGAAATAACTCGAATGATTAAGTCTGACACAAAAGCGACAATAGATTACAAGTTTTCCTTTATATCTAAAACCAACGAATTAATTGAAGTGGTTTTTAAATACAGTATATTTTCTCCTACTACATATAAATCATCAAGGGTAACAAATGATATTTTTAATGTGATTATCCTACTTTGTTCATGATTATTGAATTCCAGAGGTATTTTTCTAATTTTTCTTCGCTTTCATTAATTATAAGAATAACCTTTTGATCAGGTAACTCACTAATTCTCTACGATATTCTTTTTCGTTTTATCATCTCGTCATATTCTGTTTAATCTGATCGTGATATAGAAAGCCTTGTCTTTGATACTTATATCATTTATATTATATCTATATTATATATATATATATAATATATATATATCTATATATATAGATATATATATATATATATATAATTATATATGTATAAATATATATATATATATATATATTCATATATATATAGTATTATTATATATATATATTAATTCTAATATATAATTATATAATACTAATTTATAGATATATTATATATATATATATATATATATATAATATATATATATATCGGATATATATATATAATATATTATATATATTATATATTATATATATATATATATATATATTATATATATATATATAATTATATATATATATATATATATTATATAATTATATATAATATAATCTATCAATATAATAATATATATATAATATATTATATATTATAATATAATATATATATATAAATATATATAATATATATATATCTAAAATATATTATATATATTTATATTATATAAAATAATATATTATATCTATATATAATAATATATATATAATATATATATATATTATATAATATATATATATATATTTTATAATAATATATATAATATATATTACTATAATAATATCTAATAATATATATATATATATAATATCTATATAATATATATCCTTATATATCTAATATTATTATATAATAATTAAATATATATAAAATATATTAATTATATAATATATATATAATATATATATATATTATTATATATATCATATCTATATATATTATATTCATAGTATATATATATATTATATATATATACCTATTATTATATAAATTAGATATGATACTTATATAATAATATAAGATAATAATTATATAATATCTATATATATATGTGTGTGTGGTGTGTGTGTGTGTGTATAGTATATGATATATATAATATATATATATATATATATATATATATATATATATATATATATATATATATATATATATATATATATATATAATATATATATATATATATATATAATATATATCTATATATATATATATCGGCAATCAGCAGGGTCCATCAAACACATAAAAAACGTCCATGGTTTATTACAAAAACGTTTCGCACATACTCAGTGCATCTTCAGTCTGTAAAATTAAAACATACTCATTAAAAATATTATAAATAACATTAAAAAGTAAATAAAAATATCAAAAAATTGAAAAACTTAAGAATTAACTTACTTTAAAAAACCATCACAAGAAGTGTCAAAAGTAAAAGAGAGACCCAGTGCCTAACAACCTGTTAGAGTGGAGAAGGAAGAACGAATGACCAAGACTGCAGACCTACCCAAGACTTCAGTTATGCATAGATATAGAGGAGCAGCAGATACGTTGGAGTTTAAAGACGGAACCAGCCGTTTTAATGTATAAAGACTCAAGGGTGGTGAGGTAGTTACTGTGGTTTGTACCACCAATAATAGAAAAATGTTTCTTATCAACTTGAATCCTGCATATGGACGCATGGTTCCTAATATTAGAGAATTCAGGTTTGCTAATTCTCTGTCCCGTTCTGAAACTATATCCCAGGTGACTGCAATATCCTCATCTGCAACAACCTTCGGCAAGAACCAACATAAATACCGGACTCCCGGGCACTTAAATTTGTAAATAATATTGGATCTCATGAAGGTCGGCAGTTTATCTTTGTGGTTG
This sequence comes from Macrobrachium nipponense, assembly GCF_015104395.2. Lineage (NCBI taxonomy): Eukaryota > Metazoa > Arthropoda > Malacostraca > Decapoda > Palaemonidae > Macrobrachium > Macrobrachium nipponense. Next base: position 38,319,374 of record NC_061090.1, read on the forward strand.
AAAAATGTGCAAGTCTTAAGAGGATTGATAGGGATAAGATGCATATTAAGGCAGCCAAACTCTAGTTCAATAATGCGTTTCAATTCACTTAAGAATTATTATCTGAGATAAAAGGGATGGTAGCGAATAGCTTCTTCTTTTCTACGTTGTAAGAGGGAGTTGCTTAAAAAATGTTTTTGAAAGCAGTCTGTTAATAATCTTATAAACCAAATTTTCTGGATAAGAGTTCTGCGAAAAGAAACTTACTAAAAACTCTATTTCATTGTGAAAAAGTGACCAGCTTGAAGAGTAACGGATAGCCCTGTAAACCATATTGTAAATGGAATTCAATTTAAAATTCTTAAAACATGTACTATAAAAATTATTGGCAAGTCCCGTGTACGATTTTTCCTGTATACCGACGTGGTAAATTCACCATTATCTCTACTGACTCTAATATCTAAGAAAGGCAGAGAGTTGTTACTTTTCATTTTCCATAGTAAATTTCATATTTTGATGTTGTGTGTTGATGTAATCAAGGAACATCTTACTTTGCCAGGGCTCTTTGGAATAACACGAAAGTGTCATCGACATATCTTCTATAGTATGTGGGCTTACACACATCTGGGCAGTTTGTTAAAAAGTTTCCTCCAAAGAAGACATAAAAATGTTCGCAAAAACAGGTCCAAAGGAGAACCCATAGCAAACTCCATCGACCTGCGAGAAAAGTTGACCGTTAAAAACAAAACATAGAGTCTTGCACAGCAAGCTCAAGAAGCGTCTTGAAGAGTTGTCTGTTAAAACCATTAAAAGTTACATGATCTTCGTAAAAAAATTTTTTTTATCTAAAATAATTTTAATAGTTTCGTTTAAAGGAACATTTGTAAAGAGAGATTCTACATCAAAACTGGTCATATGAAGATCACCATCCTGCAAAACTATTTGTTCTTGAAACTCATATCCATTTTTTAGTGTGAACTGGTTATAAGCAAAATCATTAAGCAAAGTAACAAGATATTTAGATATTGAATAAGCTGGACTATTGTACGCTGCCATAATAGGTCTAATGGGAAACACCATCCTTGTGTATTTTAGGGAGACCATATAAAATACTAATGAAGAGCCTGTTACTAATAGTCTTTGGTATGTGGCTTCATCTAAAATACCTCATTTTTCAATTTTCTTAAGAATCGGTTAATTTTATCCTCCCTCTTATAAATTTCTAAAAAATTTGGTTCACCAAGAGACTGAAATTTGGAGTTATCTGCAAGGATGAGATTAACCTTATCAATATATTCCTGCTTATTAAGCAGTACAACACCTTTACCCTTATCAGGTCTGCAAATGATCAGATCTTCACGTTTACCAAGATTCTTTAGTATATTCAGATCCTCTTTTTTAAAGAACGGGGTCCAAGACACTTTCAACTTCGTATAGGTCTTATGCAGCAAGAAAGATAATTTATGTTGTAAGCAACTTAAGTCGTTAACCAGATTCAAACCCTTGAGTCTTTGAAACAGCATTTCAAAAAGGAAAGTAAATCTGGTTAACGACTTAAGTTGCTTACAACATAAATTATCTTTCTTGCTGCATAAGACCTATACGAAGTTGAAAGTGTCTTGGACCCCGTTCTTTAAAAGAGGATCTGAATATACTAAAGAATCTTGGTAAACGTGAAGATCTGATCATTTGCAGACCTGATAAGGGTAAAGGTGTTGTACTGCTTAATAAGCAGGAATATATTGATAAGGTTAATCTCATCCTTGCAGATAACTCCAAATTTCAGTCTCTTGGTGAACCAAATTTTTTAGAAATTTATAAGAGGGAGGATAAAATTAACCGATTCTTAAGAAAATTGAAAAATGAGGGTATTTTAGATGAAGCCACATACCAAAGACTATTAGTAACAGGCTCTTCATTTAGTATTTTATATGGTCTCCCTAAAATACACAAGGATGGTGTTCCCATTAGACCTATTATGGCAGCGTACAATAGTCCAGCTTATTCAATATCTAAATATCTTGTTACTTTGCTTAATGATTTTGCTTATAACCAGTTCACACTAAAAAATGGATATGAGTTTCAAGAACAAATAGTTTTGCAGGATGGTGATCTTCATATGACCAGTTTTGATGTAGAATCTCTCTTTACAAATGTTCCTTTAAACGAAACTATTAAAATTATTTTAGATAAAATTTTTTACGAAGATCATGTAACTTTTAATGGTTTTAACAGACAACTCTTCAAGACGCTTCTTGAGCTTGCTGTGCAAGACTCTATGTTTGTTTTTAACGGTAACTTTTCTCGCAGGTCGATGGAGTTGCTATGGGTTCTCCTTTGGGACCTGTTTTTGCGAACATTTTTATGTCTTCTTTGGAGGAAACTTTTTTAACAAACTGCCCAGATGTTTGTAAGCCCACATACTATAGAAGATATGTCGATGACACTTTCGTGTTATTCAAAGAGCCCTGGCAAAGTAAGACTGTTCCTTGATTACATCAACACAACATCAAAATATGAAATTTTACTATGGAAAATGAAAGTAACAACTCTCTGCCTTTCTTAGATATTAGAGTCAGTAGAGATAATGGTGAATTTACCACGTCGGTATACAGGAAAAAATCGTACACGGGACTTGCCAATAATTTTTATAGTACATGTTTTTTAAGAATTTTAAATTGAATTCCATTTACAATATGGTTTACAGGGCTATCCGTTACTCTTCAAGCTGGTCACTTTTTCACAATGAAATAGAGTTTTTTAGTAAGTTTCTTTTCGCAGAACTCTTATCCAGAAATTTGGTTTATAAGATTATTAACAGACTGCTTTCAAAAAACATTTTTTAAGCCAACTCCCTCTTACAACGTAGAAAAGAGAAGCTATTCGCTACCATCCCTTTTATCTCAGATAATAATTTCTTAAGTGAATTGAAACGCATTATTGAACTAGAGTTTGGCTGCCTTAATATGCATCTTATCCCTATCAATCCTCTTAAGACTTGCACATTTTTCAACACAAAGATAAACTGCCGACCTTCATGAGATCAATATTATTTACAAATTTAAGTGCCCGGATGTCCGGTATTTATGTTGGTTCTTGCCGAAGGTTGTTGCAGATGAGATATTGCAGTCACCTGGGATATAGTTTCAGAACGGGACAGAGAATTAGCAAACCTGAATTCTCTAATATTAGGAACCATGCGTCAT
>NC_061090.1:38332558-38337348 GCF_015104395.2 Macrobrachium nipponense
TTTTATGCATACGAACTGTGCTTGGATAGCTTATTTCGCTTGGAGACAAAGCGGCCACTGAATTTTACGGGCTCAGCACATTTCTGCTGACCGGTGCAGAGAGGCGCTTAGCAAGGGGAGTATGGCCTGCCTCGGGGGGATAGTGCATGGGAGAGTACTACTAGCCTGCCTAAGGGGGTCTGCAAGGAGATGGGTACTGGTGTATACCTTGGAGGGTTACTCAGACACCGTTCAAGGTGGGTGTTCTAACGAGAGGGTGAAACTTTTTTTTTTCTGTGGGGGTGAACTCCTCCTTCCTTTTTTTTCTTTGTCGGGCTGTTGGAAGACGAGTCTGGCCTTGACAATGAATGCTAGGACATCAGCTGATTGATTAGTAGATGAAGTGAAACGCCCGTAGAGTTTTTTTAGAAAAGAGATTTTTTTTCTCTTGGATGAAGAGAAAATGAAATAAAAAGAGATTTTCTTTCTCGTGAATGAAGAGAAAATGGTAGTTAACATGCACGGGATGTGTTGCATGTTTTCCTTATGCCTTGGAAGACACAAATATAATGGGGATACACAGATTGTTATTATTTTTTTTTATTGTGTTGGAGGGATTACTTTGAAAATGGTGCCAAGTTGTGGTGAATGGTAATGCCCGATGCCGGTGATTGGTGTTGTCAAGTGGTGGTGCATCTGGTGTTGATTGTTTGGGTGTGGCAATGTTGGTATATCATAGAGTTCAGCATTACTGGTGTATGCAATTTGAATTACACCCTTACTTGAGATCTTTGCAAGAGAATTATTACTGTGGATAGTTATTATTAATAATTATTATTGTATGAGACATTTTGCGGGAGGGTTACTTAAGTATAATTGTCATTACGGAAGACTTGTTTTACGAGAGATTTGATATATTTCATGGGAGATTATTTTATAATTATTACAGATAAATATTCCTAGAGAATTATTACAATGAATTAATGTGAGAAACCTTGGGGTTAATTATTTGTTGTGTTTTTGTAACTTTGGAGAATATTTCAGTAATTCATGAGGGATGAGTTTTGCTGAATCTTGATGAATCTGGCTGAATCTTGGTGAATTGTGTTGAATCTTGCTGAATTTTATGCTGAACTTTTGGAGAATGGACAAGCATTAACATTGGTGATGTTTTCTTTTTATGCTGATACTAGTGATTATGATAGCAATTTTTGGTGATTTTGCTGATAATGATATTTCTGATAATGATTTTTTGTTATACTAATACATAGGTGCTGTAATGCTATCAAGGGTGGTAAAATGTTTTTTTGAATTTTGGAGGAACTAATAATACATTATTTTAGTTTTTTTTTCTTTTTTTATGAGTTCAGCAGATAATTGCTTGACATCTAGTGACTCACGGGAGATAGTTAACAATGCTGTTGATTTTTCTCTTCTCCTTTTTTGGAAGTTAGCCATCGCTGACACAAGTTTTTTTCATCATGGGTGAATTTAAGTTTATTTTTTTCTCTCCAGTTGGTGTGAGCATTTTTTAATATCTCAGTTCGTGACTTAGAGTCATTGTTCGGGAACGTGTTTGTGTTGCAGCTATTTGATGCTGTAAAGATATATACGGGAGAATTTTTTGCACTGTTTTGAATGCATACATAATGGCACTACATTTTTTTCTGGATATTTGTGTTCCAGAAATTGTGAGTTTTCTTGCACAATACATTTGTTGTATTTGTGACAACTTTGTGAGAGATAGGAAACTTGGTTAAGTTTTCTAATGGCCTATGTCGTAGTGCATATGGAGAAGTCTTTGCTTAGACACTGTGAATTTGGAGTTATAATGAGATGTGGCACATTGGTGATTTTTTTCTAGAATTTTCTAGACAGTTTTCATTTGCCGAGTTTTTGCCCTTTTTCAGCAGTTATGCTAAACGGAGAGAGTTTTATAGTTTTTGAATATAACATTGAGTTATTCTCTGGAGAATTGAGATATATTATTTGGAGATATAATTGGAGGTATATTATTTTGGACTTATAATTTGAGATATAATATATTGGAGATATATTTTTGGCCATATTTGATATTTGCCAATGGTAATGAGAGCTATGTTTAGTTCACTTATTTTGCAGCCATCTTTGTTGCAAATGGAGACACATTTTTGAGAAGATATATGGGGCAATATTTGTGAGTGTGTGAGCTGGATGCTTTGAGTGCACATTTTTTTGGAAATAGGATTTAATTTTTTTGATATTCCTTTTTGGAGATATATTTTTTGGAGCCTTGTTTTATTCCACATGGAGTATTGATGAAATAGAGGTAAATAGTTTTTTATTTGCCGAAACAGAGGTGATTATTCTTTATTCCTGGAGTGGTAGTTTTTTTATTAACATATAGCTATCAGAGAAATAAGAGGGATTATGTGGATGTGGTTATTAACCAAATGGAGGAAATATTTTTATAACCAGAGTGGTGTTCTTATTAATATGGTGTCACATATTTATGTATGGAGGTGGAATTAATCTTGGGCGGGTGACCTTTTTATTGTGGTTATGGGAGTTTTTTTTCTCGAACCAAGAGAAGATTTCTGTGGTTCTTTCTCTTTGATTTCGTGACTATTTGGAGGCGAGTGGCATTACTGCATTGTGGTCCTATGGAGATGTGTGCATTTTTTATGTTCACAAGTGTATTATTTTGGAGGCATATAATTGGGCAGTGTCATGTTGAGAGGATACGTTTTCGAGACAGTCTATGAACTCATTAGTCATATCCTGGAGTTAATTTTGTGAAATGTGTCAGTTAGACCTTTTTCTGCAGAATCATGAGTTTCCAAACTTGTGTGTCTGACCAGACATTTTTTGTGCTGCTGTTTGAGCTCATGTCGGCAGGTGGATTTTCTGCTGACAAGCGCTGTGTGCTGTTCCTTTTCCTCTGGCGGTGATTGTTCAGAGTTTTTGCAATATCTGGAAATGTTGACAATAGCATTTCACGAAAGCGCATGTGTAAGAGTTTGCTTTCTGGCCATGTCCAGTCGATGAAAAGTTGCGATGTCGAGAAATTCCGTAACTTTACATGGGGCATTTCTTGGAAAAAAGCGGGTTTATGTATATTATGTATTTTGTGATGGGGGAAATCTACTTGTGATTATCTTTTTTTATTATGTTTTTTCTTCCTTTTCTTATGAGAGATGTAATTGGGGATTGAGCTTAAATAGCATTTCTTTTTGGATGGGAGATGTGATTTGTCAGAGTTGTTATTTACGTAAATGGGAGTTTGACATTAGGTCTCATTGTAATTAATGATATGAGCATTAAAAGGGGTTTTGCTGTTAAACATTGGAGATTTTTACTAATTTTGTGGGTTGTTCAGATATCAGAGCTTGAGAGAACATTTTTTGGGTCTGGGCGTGTTACATGATTTTTTCTTTTTTTTTTGGGGGGGCTCATTACGATTTTCTTCTTTTTTTTTTACTTGTGAGAACATTCGAGTTCGAAATGTGAGTGCAGAAGTCCTTGGAGTTGCTGTGAGTTTTGGATTGTGTGTGTGCTGATGTGTGAGTTTGGAGAATTGAGTTGGAGAACTTGATGTTTTTTTTTCCTTTGAGAGTTGTGATGATGACTTATGATTTGGTAGTCATATTAAAGGGAGTTAATTGGGAGACTTTCAGTTAGTATTTCTGACTTTTTGAGATCATTGTTTGATAGAAGTAGTATGTCTGGGGTTAATTCTTTTTCGATTGACCAATGACATAACTGACATACTAACACACCAAAAAGTCATTTTGCAACGCTAACAAGACGTCCACCAGCGGTGCAGAGAGGTTGCTGTCGTTTATCAAGGGTTATTACAAGAGTTTCCACTTGGGAGATCATGAGAGTTCTGCAGCGTGTCTTTTGGGGATCTGCCGAAGCCGTTAGAAGTCTTCTACGATGAGGGAGGCATTCCATCTTCCTACAGCCTGCTACAGTTCGAGCAGCTAGTTGCAGACAAGCAAAGAGGGATATTAAAGAATCCAAGATGAGAGAAAATTCTAGTGTTATTTGGAGAAATGAAGCATGATAAAACTTTATTTTATAATGTCAGAGACGTGCAGTTATTACTTATATTTTATTTTAAGCCGGCCAATGTGTTTTATGTTATAGAAGCTATTTTGTTTGACCATTTTGCTAGGCGGGTGCTAGAAAGTGGACGAGGCCGAGCTATGTTAGGCCTAGGGCTATAATTAATGATATATTGCCAATATGTTTGCTGTGACCTATTGGAATGTGGAGAAGCAACGACCTGAGAAAAGCCGATCAATAGTTTCTGTGGGGTGTCGTGACATAAAACTGCATAGGAAGACAAGTCAATGTACCACAGTTCATGGGTCTTTTCAAAGTGCATTTGGGAAACTGGTTGCAGCCAGTAATGTGAGGCGTTGTCGAACTAAGCGTTCGTATGTGCGTGTGCGCCTCTTCCTTTTATAATGTATCATACCCAAGTCTATGGGGGATTTGCATAGAGGCGGCTTTGAGAGAAAGGCAGGATGCCGTGGAAGCTCAGCGAAAGTTTCTTTATTATTTGTGCTTGAAATATTCCGGCTGCATGGGTGAGTCTTATAATATTTTAGCCAAAGAGCGGCTTGTTGTCTGTTTAACATTTCATCAGAATATCCAATCTTTTCCAATCTTTAATCTCTATTGTTAAACTTATGTGTGTACTTACGAGGTGTTCTCGTGTCTTTGAAACAGACGATTCTAGCGGAACTATGTGGGGACCGAGGTAGACATTTGGTGTGACCATTACTTTTTAGACATTTTAATGTTGGGGTTTTATCGGAATT
>NC_061090.1:38337848-38342848 GCF_015104395.2 Macrobrachium nipponense
GGGTAGAATGTTAACTTACTGGTTTCTTTATGGGCATGATTTGGGTTTTCTGTCATTATGACTTGTTAATCATTTTGTTCTATTTTATATTCAACTGCTTTGGGTAATAAATAGTATATTTTCTGCACCATTGACGACAGGTAAGGGTTTCCAAATTGTGTAGTTTAATAAAAGGGGGGGGGGGTTAAGATATATATATATATATATATATATATATATATATATATATATATATATATATATATATATATATATATATATATATACGTATATATATATATATATATATATATATATATATATATATATATATATATATATATATATAATATATATATAGATGTGTGTGTGTGTGTGTGCAATAGATAATTAAACCAAACCGTTAATAGATTTAGAGGGAACTCAATTACAGTTTACAGTAAAGAAAATATACTTTTCCTTGAAACCAGAACAAATGAGCATCAAAATCCATATCTGCATTAGGAACAATTGCATAGTCCTCTCCAAATCCTTTTGAGGTTAAAATAGCAAACCTCCGTCCCAACTATCCCTCCTTTTACAGTAACTCCTCCCTGTTAAAAGGGTAGATTATTAATATGATAATTTCTATTATGAATATGATAATTCAGATGGTGCAAAGATAGATTTATATGTTAATTCGAACTGCGACATCGTCCCAGGTTCTTACAGACGCGTTTTCGTTTCCTTCATGTCAAAAAAACGTTTACGAAATCCGCTGAGAAAGTATTTAACTTAGAATATAAGATAAGAACTCCTTTATTGTTGGGATGGGATTTTCCCAGTGTTTGTTTAGTTACCTTTACGTCACCGTAGTATCTTTTGACTTTCTGTCTCTTCTCTGACGAATTTTAAAACTTGAGTGAAAATGTATCATATCAAAAGTTTATTGTTTCACTTGGAACCAACGTTCGTCAGATTATAACGTATTTTAAAACGTGAGTGAAAAAGTATCATGGCGAACGTTTATGGTCCACTTGGAACCAACGTTCGTCAGATTATGAGGTATTTTAAATGTCCTTGGAAAACGTATCATAGCGAACGTTTATAGTCCACTTGGAACCAACGCTCGAAAGATTATAACATATCGCTTGAGAATGTCCTGCAGATCAGGAGGAAACTTCGCGTTGGAGAGAGAGAGAGAGAGACAGAGAGAGAGACAGAGCGAGAGACAGAGAGAGACAGAGAGAGAGAATTGTATAAGCAAGAATTGTATAAGCAATAATAAATCAAGTGACTCAACCGTATTATTATTATTATTATTATTATTATTATTATTAAAAGTAATGGCTACTTCAGCAGCATTACACTTGTAGAGATTCTTCTCTATTTTCCGAATAGCGGCTTTTTCCGTGCTACTTAGACAGGCTAGTAGAGCGCCTATAGAGGTCATGATCAAATACAGTCTAAATTGGTGTCTATATTTGAATTTTAACCGATAAACTATGATACCATAGTTATCAAAGTCATTAACGATATATATATCTCTCTCTCTCTCTCTCTCTCTCTCTCTCTCTCTCTTTCTTGAAGCAAGCGAGCTTTCGTCTGAGCTGCCAGAACATCCTCGGGCTGGGAAGCTGAGGGTGGACTGATCTTGAAGCGGTGTCCGTCCTCGTTTATATTTGTGGTTGACAGCAGGGGGTCTGCCCCCATGCTGATCTACTATTTGGCTGGTGGCGGTAGGTCTTCGTTTTCATTGGTGGCTTGAACCGGTCTCAAGCCACTTTCCACGCGTTGATGGTTGCGATGCTGTAGTCCTGCCGCTGCCTAGACCTCCTTAGCGGCGCGTTACGTCGATGGGCGTTTCGCTACGCTGCGGGACGTCACGGCTAACTTGATTATGGTTGGCTGCAGGAGTATCTCGTTCGGGGGTGTTGTCTTCCGTGGAGTTGTCGTGCTCGGTGGTGTCATTGTTTGTGGCAGGTCTTCTCATACTCGTAGGGAGGAGAAATTCTTCCTGCGACGTATTTAGAGTAGGTTTCACTTGCTGGATGAGAAGCGCCTCCAGCAGGCGTAACCGACGGGCATCAGGGGCCTTCCCGATGATCTTCGTGTTTTGGATGATCACATCCCAGCCCGAGGATGTCTGGCAGCTCCAGACGAAAGCTCGCTTGCTTCAAGAAAGAGAGAGAGAGAGAGAGAGAGATAAATATATCGTTAATGACTTTGATAGCTATGGTATCATAGTTTTATCGGTAAAATTCAATATATACACCAATTTAGACTCTGTATTTGATCATACCTCTATAGGCACTCTACTAGCCTGTCTAAGTAGCACCGGAAAAAGCCGCTATTCGGAAAATAGAGAAGAATCTCTACAGTGTAATGCTGCTGAAGTAGCCTTATTCTTTTAATAAAGTAGCTTGAGAGAGGTCTGCTTCCTAAGTATATTATTATTATTATTATTATTATTATTATTATTATTATTATTATTATTATTATTATTATTATTATTATTATGATTATTTTATTTTATTTTATTATTATTATTATTATTCACTTTAGCACTGACCCCACTGAATGCATTTAACACCAGTTTTACTTAGGTATATTATTATTTTGTTTTTATTATTGTTATTATTATCATAATAATAATAATAATAATAATAATAATAATAATAATAATAATAATAATAATAATAAATAATTAATATTATTATTATTATTATTATTATTATTATTATTATTATTATTATTATCATTATTACGGGCCTCTAAGCAGCATTGATCTTAATAAATAGATAGAATTATTATTAAGATCCATCAAGTGAATACACTTTCTACACTTCATTCATCCTTACGTTTCAACTTTTCTTTCATCCTAGTCTCTCTCCCCCTTCCTTTCGCAAGGCATCGAATCACGATTTACTCGAGAAAAAACGAGATTAGTTTATTCATGAAGGTGCGAAAGTCATGGCAGATTTATGCTATTTCTCTGTCTCTCCTTTTTTTTAAAGAGAGACGAAATATAGGAGAGAAACTCTTCATTCCTTCGCTATCTATATATTTCTGTTCTGTTGTTCTCACTTTATATTCCATTCTTATTCTTCTCTCCACTATTTTTTTTTTTTTTTATTTCTTTTTTAGAGCAGATTCATTCAGATTTTTCCATTTTTTCTAAAGATAAGAATCAAGAGATAAAATGTTAAGAGAGAAACTCCTCATCTCTTCGCCTTCTATATATTTCTGTTCTGTTAATTTTTCTCTTTATGTTCCATCTCTATTCTTCTCTTCCTCTTTCTGTAGAAAGCAAATTTATTCAGATTTACAATTTTTTCAAAAGAGAGGAATCAAGATATAATATATTAAAGAGAAACTCTACATCACTTTGCCTTCTGTATATTTCTGTTCTGTCGATGTTTTCACTTTATATTCCATCCTTATACTTCTCTTCCCTATTTTTGTAGACAGCAGATTTATTCAGATTTGTCCATTCTTCAAAAGAGATGAATCAAGATATAATATGTTAGAGAGAAACTTTTCATCACTTCGCCTTCTATATATTTCTGCTCTGTTAATTTTTCTCTTTATATTCCATCTTTATTCTTCCCTTCTTTTTTTTCCTAGATAGCAGATTTATTCACATTTTTCCATTTTTCCAAAATAAAAAGAATCAAGAGATAATATAGAGTGAAACTCTTCATTATTTCCCCTTCTATATATTTCTGTCCTGTTAATTTTTTTCTTATATTCCATCTACATTTTCTCTTCCCCCTTTTTATTTTTGTATATCTACCTTTCCCTCGCGCTTTCCAAGCCCCTTTCATCCCACACCTCTGTTCCATATATTTGGCAAACCCGGTGTCTGTTAATTGCCCGGAACCCTTCTAACCCTTTTTCTTTCAATTTTACGGAATGAATTTCTGGTTCCCAATTCTAGCCGCTGCGAATTTATGCTCTTTTCTTCATTCCCACTCTCGGAGGAGGTCAGTAAGCTGTTTACGGAATATAATTCAATTGCAATTATCTAATGTAAGATATAAATCCAAGAGAGAGATATTGTAATGCGTTGATGGATACATTTTTATGAATGAACTTATGAACTCATTCAAGTGATAGGTGCTGGAGTTTACGTGTCTAGTAATAAAGGATGTCAAGAATTGACATCCTTTATTGCTGTGGAATTCCTCTTTGCCTGCTTTCAGTTCCGTTTTTTTTTTTTTTCTTAATTCTTCTGAAATTCCCAAATCCACTTTTTCTCGTAAAGTGAAGGAGACAAGTAAGGAGACAGAGAGACACACACACACACAGAGAAAGAGAGAGAGAGAGAGAGAGAGAGAGAGACTGAAATGGAAACTTAATTCGGTCAAATTATTCAAGGAAAAATTTCCCCCAATAGAAACAATCTGCTCGTGTAGCTACTCACAATGGAACCAATTTTGAGAGTTTTTGTTTCATTGAGGTTAATCCACCCAACTTGGAAGTGCTTTTTTGCTTTATTTTTTGAGTATTTCAGATTTAACGGAGGAGAATAACACTGCTAATGCCTTAAGCCTCTTATGAAGATTTTTTTAAGGAAATGATACTATAGTAGATTCATATCACCTGCTCAGCTGATGTCTAGACCAGTCCCATACGATGCTCCTGATTGGCTGTTGATAAGCTAATCACAGGGCTGGAAACTCTCAGTCTCTCTCTCGAGAGAGTTCACATAGGCAGGATGTATGTTCCACCTCTCCTAAGGGATACGTCTTGCAAAAGTATCCCTCAGGAGAAGTGGAACGTACATCCTGCCTTTGTGAACTCTCTCGAGAGACTGAGAGTTTCCAGCCCTGTGATTGGCTTATCAACAGCCAATCAGAAGCGTCCTAAGAGACAGGCCTAGACATCAGATGCACGGCTGATGTGAATCTATTATAATCATTCTAAATATCCGGGATTTTATTGTAGTATATTATATCCCTGACGTAATTTATTACTCTGATAATCTCATAGAGGATGAATAATTGTTTTCATTTCCTTCTTGAGCGAGGCCCCGTAGA
>NC_061090.1:38347848-38372848 GCF_015104395.2 Macrobrachium nipponense
AAAGTATTATTTCATGTCAATCCAAAAAAGTAACATTCATTGTCAACTCCCCATTCAGTAATATTTAAGAGCAATCCCAAAAAAGAAATATTCATTGTCAGCCCAGAAAAGAAATATCCATTGTCAACCCCTAAAAATAATATTACTTGTCAACCCCTAAAAAGTAATATTACTTGTAAACCCCAAAAAAGTAATATTTCTTGTCAAAATCAGAGTCATCTATAAAAGTTGTATTAAAAATTATAAAAGTGAGAAGAAACACCAAAGAAAACATTCTCTACTTCATGCAAGTTCACGCAGACTTTTCCCAAACAATATCACAAAAATAAAGCGCGTTCACTCGTACAACGAGAAGGCGAAAAAAAAGGCGATAATAATTGTCTGACAGGAAAGCACCAATGTAGTGTACAACTTGAATCCCTGCCACTTTAATCTCGTTATAAACTTTCCCGAAACGTGCATTTTTTGCTTCTCTCTCTCTCTCTCTTTCTCTCTCTCTCTCTCTTTCTCTCTCTCTCTGTTACGGCACTTCAAAACAAGAAATGCTGAACACAGATTATGCTTTATAAAACATATGTTCGTAGTCCACTTGAATATTGCAATATGATATGGTACCCACACTATCAAAAGGATATTGCACAAATAGAGAGTGTACAAAGGTCCTTTACAGCTAGAATAGAAGAAGTTAAGGACCTAGACTACTGGGAAAGACTACAATTCTTAAAATTATATAGTCTAGAAAGGAGGAAGAGAACGCTACATGATAATTCAGGCATGGAAACAGATAGAAGGAATAGCAGAAAATATCATGGAACTAAAAATATCAGAAAAAGCAAGCAGAGGTAGATTAATAGTGCCCAAAACTATACCAGGAAAAATAAGGAAAGCACACAGGACATTAATCCACTACGCACCAGCATCGATAATGCAGCGTCTATTCAATGCGTTGCCAGCTCATCTGAGGAATATATCAGGAGTGAGCGTAGATGTGTTTAAGAATAAGCTCGACAAATATCTAAACTGCATCCCAGACCATCCAAGATTGGAAGATGCAAAATATACCGGAAGATGTACTAGCAACTCTCTGGTAGACATTAGAGGTGCCTCACACTGAGGGACCTGGGGCAACCCGAACAAGATGTAAGGTCTGTAAGGTAAGGTCTCTCCGGTGTGGATGTCTAATCAGATATCATTAACGGAGGATTTGATATTTTCCACCTGAACCATTTGATGGGAATTTGTTTGGCTTTTTCAGTCCGTGGAAGCGGAGTATTGAAAGAGACGGGGAGGGGGGGAAGGGAGGGGGGGCCGGGTAGAGATGAGAAGAAGAGTTTTTAAGTGTCGAATGCAGGTGGGTCAAGTGGATTCCTTTTCATTCTTTCCCCTCTGTCAGTTTGTCTTGCCTGTCTGCCACACCTCTCTCTCTCTCTGTCCTTCTCTCTCTCTCTCTTTCACCCCTTCCATCGCTCTCTATCCCCGTTCCCCCTCCTCTCTATCTCTCTCTCTCTCTCTCTCTCTCTCTCTTCTCACCCCTTCCATCGCTCTCTATCCCCGTTCCCCCTCCTCTCTATCTCTCTCTCTCTCTCTCTCTCCTTCTTCACCCCTTCCATCGCTCTCTATCCCCGTTCCCCCCTTACTCTCTCTCTCTCTCTCTCTCTCTCTCTTCTCACCCCTTCCATCGCTCTCTATCCCCGTTCCCCCCTTCTCTCTCTCTCTCTCTCTCTCTCTCTCTCTCTCTATCTTACCATCTTTCTTCTACATTACTTACTCTACTCATCTATCTGTCTCTTTCTCTCGCTCTATTCATCAGTCTCTCTCTGTCTCTCTCTCTCGCTCTCTCTCTCTCTCTCTCTCTCTCACACTCTATTCATCAGGTCTCAGTCTCTCTCTCTCTCATCAGATCAGTCTCTCTCTCTCTCTCTCTCTCTCTTTTTATTCATCAGTGTCACTCTCTCTCTATTCATCAATGTCGCTCTCTCTGTCTCTCTCTCTCTCTCTCTCTCTGACCACCAGCTTCCCATCCCCGATAAGTCGCTAAAATGGGCCCCAAGAATGACCAATTGCCGACCTCCATTTCCCAGTGAAAGGCATCTTTATATATTGTCTTTGTCTCTCGAACCATCCACGAGAAAAGGTCTGATGGTGACCTTGGAAAGATGGAGGAAGAAGACCTTTATGAGGTCACTGCATTGCAGAACGTCGGTCGGAATATGGCTTTAAGCATATTTTCTGTTTATGTATTGTCTTTTGTCTCTTGTTAACTCGAGTGCAGTACACTGGGGATAAATTTAGGTAATTTTATGCTTTTATTCTGTTTCTTATTTTTTTGCCTTACTTATTAACTAGAGGAATCTTTGGTTAAGTGTCTATATATTTTGGTTTGCATTCATTTTCAAATCATTTTAAGGGACCTTTTATACTTGAGACGTATTCTGTTTTAACAGAAGAATTTATTCACAAACACATATATTTATATATATTTATATATATAAAATTGTGTATCATATGCATAGGCATATGAGAGAGATAAAGGTCATGTATAACATAATCATGATAAATATATCTCACAAACACCAAACATACCCTCTCCTGACAAACCTTCACCTTAATTTTACTTTTTTCTTCGGAACACTAATAATTACTTCTGCTCATCTCACAAAGACGTTTTTCCTTAGTATTAAAAAAAAACTTCAAAGAATTCTTTTCTCCATCATTCGGGCGACGCCAGAAACGCAAGAGTAATTAATCCCTTAATTACATTTCGACGATAAAATTCCTCGGTAAGGACTTTCTCTCCAAAGCCATTAGCCGAGGTCACACAGACATGACACAAATACGAGGGGAAGATTTAAATAACATATCTCGCACTGGCAGTCGGCCATCAGGCATTTCAAATGTCTTTTTATGTCGGGGATAAGTGGGAAATTTCTGAATGTTTTCAGGTAATTGCAGTAAGACAAAAGTGATTTGTTTTAATTTTATTGCAATAAGTAATTTCTTTTTTTTTTAAGTTAATTGCCGTTAGACATCAGTATTTGTTTTGATTTCATAGCAATAAGACAAAGTTATTTCAGAATGTTTTTTTGTTTTAAGGTAAAAAAGTAATTTTTTGATTGCAATAAGCCAGTAATTTCATAATGTATTAAGTTAGTTGCTGTAAGTAAAAGTAATGTTTTCATTCCATCGCAATATGACTTTCAGTTTATTATTCAGTATCCCAACAAGTATAAGTGCTTTTCTTAACAGGCTAATTATCCCAAAATGGCTCGGAACATTAATTCTCTTAACCTCACTATAGAATATTAGGATTTTCATCACCACATTCTTAGGAGGTGAATCTGATCTTGCACCCAGGAAAAGATGCTTTTCTGTCGTCCCTTTTTAATGATTCCAGATAAAGGCTTCGTGGGCTGATAACGAGGAGAAGAGACTTGCCAGAAAATTGGATCGACTTCTTGACAAAAGTCTGATCCAGACTGGCGTTGTTCAGGTGCTTTAAAATGCTGTGATGGTAATTGCTTCATAGCAAAGAAAGAAAAAGGAAAGGAAAACGCGAGGTTGATCTTGGCATGAGCGTGGCCGAGAAACCTAACTCTATCGTTGACAGTGATAGCCAAGGGGAAGGGGTAGCTGTCAAGAGTAATGTAGTAAATGTACCGGTATCTAGTCCTAGTTACAGTGATGAATTAGGCTCTAACATTTTGGATAAGAATGAGCTAGTCAAGTTGCAGAGAGAGGATGAGACACTAACCCGAATTTTCGAATGTGAGCTGGATGATGATCTTGATGATGCGTGTAAGGAAACTTTTTGTTTAAAGGACTAAGTTTTGTGTCATTATGTTCGACCGAAGTCAGGTAGTAAAAGGGGAAATCACAGAACAATTAGTAGTTCCTAGGAAGCTTCGTGAACTAGTTTTGAAGTTAGCACACGATGAGCAAGGACATTTGGGAGTAAATAAAACTTTCAAGTGGATTAGTAGTGCGTACTTTTGGCCTAAAATGAAAAATGATGCAAAGAGGTATGTTTTAAACTGTCATGAATGCCAAATTGCCGGGAAACCGAATCAAGTAATCCCCAGAGCTCCGTTGTGTAATATTCCTTCGGTAGGCGAACCTTTTGAGAATGTAGTTATCGATATGGTTGGCCCTTTACCTAGAAGTAAGGGAGGGAATATATGTCTGTTGACAATCATTGATAGACTAACTCGCTATCCCGAGGCGGTACCCGTAAGAAGCGGCAACGCGAGGACCGTAGTTAGACGATTGTTAAATTATTTTTCTAAGTTTGATCTGCCTCGTACTACAATGAGTGATAATGGTAGTAATTTTGTATTCACATATTTCAAGGATAGAATGAAAGGGTTAGCCATCAAACTCGTAACCTCCACCTCTTATCATCCCGAATCACAAGGCATTGTGGATAGATTTCATCAAACGTTAAAAAGTTGCTCACGGTAATTGTGTAAGAACTTCGAACACGACTGGGAAGAAAAGTTACCATTCGTTCTGTTAGCTTTAAGTTTAGCACCGAGCGACACTACAGGATTTAGTCCTTTTGAGCTTTGTTTTGGTCACACCGCTAAAGGTCCTTTGGGAATATTAAAATGTAACTTAATGAATAAAGAAAGTAGTAAGGACTACATCACTAATCTAAAGCATTATAAAAACAGTTTAAGGGATGCTTGGCAACTAGCGAAGTAGAACGAGAGGGAGAGTCAAGGGGAAAATAAATGAAAACATGATCTTAGAGCGAAAGAGAGACATCTCTGTGTAGGAGATAAAGTTTTAGTATTGGTTCAGAAAGAAGGTCCTTCTTTATCGTATAAGTTCGAAGGTCCTTTTTCAGTTTTAGAGAAGAGGGGGAATCTGAATTATTTAATAGATATGGGTAAACGTAGAGCAAAGTGGCTGCATGTAAATTTGCTCATGAAATATAACGGACGCCCCGTGCCTGTAGTGACGGTGTCCCAGAAAGAAATTAGCTTTGAGAAAAACTCTGAGGTGCTTAAGAATTTTGAAGTTTTTAATCAGGGTTTAGAAGAGGAAAAGGTGAGGGAAATACGTAATGTTTTAGTGAATTATCCTTAAACTATTAGTGACAAACTAGGCCTAACCAATGTTTTAGAACATGATATTGAGTTGCAGTACACTAAACCCATTAGGTAAAGTCCATATCGTCTGAACCCAGCAAGGGCAGAATCTGTGAGGAAGGAAATTAATTACATGCTAGATGATGATTTGATAGTACCTAGCGAGAGTGAATGGAGTTCCCCGGTAGTTCTGGTGAAAAAGGAAGATGGATCAGATAGATTGTGCATTGATTCCCGGAAGGTAAACAGTGTAATGAAGCAAAGTAAATTTCCCATACCCAGGATTGACGATTGCTTAGATAGAATCGGAAATTCCAAGTTCATCTCGAAGCTTGATTTGGATAAAGGTTATTGGCAAGTACCTTTAAGTGAAAGGGTCCAGAAAATTTCCGTCTTTATAACGCCATTTGGTAGTTTCGAGCCCAAAGTTATGGCTTTTGGCTTGAAGAATGCAGCTAGTACCTTCCAAAGTTTAATGAATAAAGTTTTAAATGGCATCAACAACTGTGTCGTGCACTTAGATGATCTTGTGATATTTTCAGAGACTTGGGAGGATCATGTAAGGATTTTGGTGAGAGTCTTGAAGGCCCTTACCAAAGCGAATCTCGTTCTTAATCTAAAGAAAGGCGAATTTGGGAAAGCCTCTATTACTTATCTAGGACATAAGGTAGGTCTTGGTAAAATCAGTCCATAGGATCGGAACATAGAAGCTATCGTGAATTTCCCAATCCCAACAACTAAAAAACAGGCCATGAGATTTCTCGGAATGGTTTCGTATTTCCGTAGATTCGTACCAAATTTCTCGGAAATAAGCGCTCCCATAACTAATCTGTTTAAGAAAGGACGCATTTTTGTATTTGATGTCGCGTGTGTGGAAGCCTTCAACAAGTTAAAGGCTATAATGGTTCACGAGCCAGTTCTGTTATTACCCGATTTTGGTAAGGAATTTAATTTAGCGATCGATGCCAGTGATATTGGCGTAGGAGGGGTTTTGTTAGAAGAAGTGAATGAAATGAAACTCCCAGTTGCCTATTATTCAAAGGAACTGAATAAAGCGCAATAGAACTATTTCAATATTGAAAAGGAATTGTTTGGTGTAGTGATAGCCTTGCAACACTTTGAGATTTACACACATAGCGGTTCTGTTTTAACTGTGTATACTGACCATAATCCGTTAGTTTATTTGGAGAGGTTTAGGAACAAGAATAAACGTATAATGCGTTGGAGTTTAGAATTACAAGACTATAACCTGAAGATAGTTCTTATAAGAGGAAAGGATAATATATTAGCTGATAGTCTCTCTAGAGATTTCTCAGAATGAGTAGCCTAATGACCGTTTTCTGTTTTGGCACGAGTTGTTGAGTGAATGAAGAAGTATTTAAGCTTAATGCAGAATTGTTTCCCTTCTGTTTGATTCTTGTTTCTCTTTAGGAAAAAGTAAAATCAGTTGATTTCATTTTTTTCTCTTTTGGGGGGGCGTTTGATGGTAATTGCTTTATAGCAAAGGAAGATAAACGAAAGGAAAACGCATTAACGAGAAGTTCGGCAGTAAGGAGTCATTCACGCATGTTGTTGGAGGCGCCTGTTCTCATGATGGTTCTAGAATCGGCAGGAGTTTTGTGGAACTCGACAGGCGACGACGTGACATGAGAAATGCCGCGATTTCTGATGCAATACCTCGTCTAGATTCATCTAAGAAGTTCCGGTAATCTCGGGAGTTTGTGACGTTCGCCGTAGGCTCCGCCCCCAGAATGCCGTATAAATACGACGGAGGGAGGGAGCATAGATCATCAGTAAGAGTTCAGAGATCATCAGTTTAGTCACAGAGAGATATCCTCAGTAAGAGCCACAGACCACATTATCAGTGAGAGATCAGCAGCAGCAGAGATCATTCTGAGAGAGATAAGAGAAAAAGGAACCAACGAAGGATCACAGGAAAAGTTGCTGGAGAGTTGGTTGGATTCTGGTCTAGCTGTCTTCAGGAGTGGCACGAGTTATTCTCGACGTTGAGCAGACTTCAGAGAAGAAAATGTCCCGCTAGAGGTTTTTGGGGAGTTCCTGCCTTTCAAGTATCAAGAGTAGACTTTATTTTCTGCAATATGGAGTCAAGAAGACGTCTGCAATCTGCAATCACCATTCTCCTTTTGTGACGCCATCGCTTCGAGTCGATACTAACTAGCAAGTATTTGAATTACCTCGCTGTTCCCCCAGTTCATGCAGTTTAAGATTCTATTCTTTTATGTGAATAGGAGATACCATTCTGCATTTACCTTTGTTAGTAAGCTTGTAAATAAACCTTTGTTGTGTTAGTGTTTCTTTCTATATTCGTATCCCCAGTTTCAACTGTTGGTGTTGAATTTTTCATTTTTTTTTTTTTATATCGAACCTGAAGCGGACTTCTCTCTCGGAGGCCGTAACAGTTATCTCAACATTGACTTCTTAGGTCATTAGAGTAATTATACATATGGAATATGTATTTTAAATGTAACCCTTACATATGCATATAGGAGACCTAATAATGAGACAATCACAAATAAGGAAGCAGTTAAAGACCTTGGTGTGATGATGAATAGGAACATGTTATGCAATGATCAAATAGCAATTCCATTGGCAAAATGAAAAGCAAAAATGGGAATGTTGTTACGGCACTACAAAACAAGAAAAGCTGAACACATGATTATGCTTTATAAAACATATGTTCGTAGTCCACTGAAAATTGCAATATGAATTGGTACCCACACTAAAAAGGATATTGCACAGAGAGTGTACAAAGGTCCTTTACAGCTAGAAAAGAAGAAGTTAAGGTTCTTGACTACTGGAAATGACCACCAATCCCAAAATTATATAGTCAAGAAAGAGAAGAGAACGCTACATGATAATTCAGGCATGGAAACAGATTGAAGAAATTGCCGAAAACCTCATGGAGCTAAAAATATCAGAAAGAGCAAGCAGAGGTAGATTAACAGTGCCCAAAACCATACCAGGAAAAATAAGGAAAGCACACAGGACATTAATCCACTACGCACCAGCATCGACAATGCAGCGTCTATTCAATGTGTTGCCAGTTCATCTGAGGAATATATCAGGAGTGAGCGTAGATGTGTTTAAGAATAAACTCGACAAATATCTAAGCTGCATCCCAGACCATCCAAGATTGGAAGATGCAAAATATACTGGAAGAGGTACTAAGAAAACTCTGGTAGATTAGAGGTGCCTCACACTGAGGGACCTGGGGCAACCCGAACAAGATGTAAGGTCTGCAAGGTAAGGTCTCTTTTTCTTTCTTTCTTTTTGAATCTGGGAGTGAATTTTACTTAATAGATGCGAAGGGGGCGTGGCGGGAAGGACCAATTCTTAGAGGGGGCGTGGTCGTTGAAAAAGTTACGATTTTCTTTACATTATTAGATTACATTTGTGCTTTAAATTAATTTTTTATGACAAAATATCATACCTGTAAATAGGACAAATCGGTCATGAAGCAGGAAAAAAATATGTTTCTTTACAGAGAAAGTGAGCCTCTGTATCTCTAAGAATGTTACTAAATTACATTAGTGCTTTAATTTTTATTTTATTATGATAGAAAATATCATACATGTAAATAGGACAACTCAGTTATAAAACATGAAAATATTATATTTCTGTACAGAGAATGTGAGGCTCTATATCTCTAAGAATAATAAACTAATGCAGAACTACTTTATCATTCCAGAGGAGTTAAGGGAAACACCGGGCCTAGTCCATCTCACAGACTGGGAGGGTCTGATTGTTTGAGCTCTATGAATTCTCTGCCAGTTTGTTTATTTATCTTCTTCTTCTCCTTCTTCTTCTTCCAAAGAGTCGACGAGAGCTTGCAAAGGTTCACCGTTTGACAGCAACAACGTTAAAAAAAATGGTGTGTCGTTTTTTTAAGGCATTTTCATTGTTTATGTTCCTTCGGTACCTTTCTTTAGTATGTTATGAATTAACTCTCTCTCTCTCTCTCTCTCTCTCTCTCTCTCTCTCTCTTCTCCGTCTCTCTCTCTCTCTCTTCCCAGTCGTTTATGCATTGGTTGATTAGAAAATGTGGTGATTATTGCTATTGTTTTTTTTTTCTATATTTTCAGTATCGTGACCCTATCTATCTATCTATAGATCTATCTATTTATCTGTCCTGGCCATTTACAGCTTCAGTGGTCCACCTTCACTTCTTCCATTTTTCTATCAAAGAGAGAGAGAGAGAGAGAGAGAGAGAGAGAGAGAGAGAGAGAGAGAGGAATGTCGCAACCACTGCAGTGGGATCAGGACTTGCAAGTGAATAACATGAGTTGCAACATGTTTAAAAGACGCCCTAATATAATTGTTATTCTCTCTCTCTCTCTCTCTCTCTCTCTCTCTCTCTCACACACACACACATGAAGGATCTGCTTGTGAGAGATATTTTTTTTAGTTTTAAGTTATCTAAAAAGTATATTTACAAATTTTGTCACATACGTAATCTCTCTCTCTCTCTCTCTCTCTCTCTCTCTCTCTCTCTCTCTCTCTCATGAAAGGTTTGGTGAAGTGTGAGACATGCTCTGCTTTTAGCTATATAAATTTCATGCCAGGTACGTAAGCTCTCTCTCTCTCTCTCTCTCTCTCTCTCTCTCTCTCTCTCTCTCTCTCTATCTCTCTCACTCTCTCTCTCTCTATCATTAAGGATCTTGTGGTTTTAGTTTATTTAAATAGTATATTTCAGATTTTGTCACGTATGTAATCTTTCTCTCTCTCTCTCTCTCTCTCTCTCTCTCTCTCTCTCTCTCTCTTTCTCTCTCTCTCTCTCTCTCTCTCCGTCTGTCTGTCTGTCTGTCTCATGGAAGATTTTAGCTATACAGATTTTATGGCAGGTACGAAAGCTCTCTGTCTGTCTGTCTGTCTCCATCCCACAAAAAACAGAGGATGAAAAGAGAACGAAACCGTATTCTTAAAAGAATTATCCGAGCAAATCTGTCTCCCTGGCTCTTTCTCTGAAGCATTAAGGGAAAGTCTTTTATCCCCCCACCTTTTTTTTTTTAGTTTTTTTTTTTTTTTTTTTTGGTTTTCTCTTATTGTCATGCTTTCTTCTTCACCTCCCTCCCCTTCCTGCTTCCCCCCCCTCCTGTGCGAATCATTCCTTTTGTGTCTCTCCTTCTACGTGTCCTACCTAATCTTACCGTCAATAGTTAGGCAGAAGCGAAGGATTCTCTTCTATACTCAAAAAGCGTGTTCATCAATCTTTCTCTTTTGTCATATAGTACTGTAGGGAGGAATGAGTAACACATACACATATATCTATATATATATAGATATATATAATATATATATATATAGATATATATATATATATATATATATATATATCTTATGTATATAAAAGTGAATGTTCGTATGTTGGTATGTACGTTGGTGCGCAATAGAAATCCGAACCGGTGATGATCTAGGACAAAATTTGACCCATCATAGGTAATAGGTTAGGTTTCAAACCCGTACCCCATTCACCTCCCTTCCCTGTGTAACTTGTGTGGTAAATATACTCAAAGGGTTTAGCATGCCTCATTCCGTGCACTCGAGACCATAAAAATATATTACTGAAAATGTTTTCCAGTCAGGACAGTAATGCTTGGATAAAAGGGATAGTCACCAGACTAATACCCAGATAAAGAGGAAAGTCACCACAGTAATACCTGGATAATAGGGACAGTCACAACAGTAGCACCTGGATAAAAGGAACAGTCAGTACAGTAACACCTGGTTGAAGGGGACAGACAGCATAATCATACCTGGTTCTAAGGGACAATCACCACAGTAATGCCTGTCAGTTCATACACGAATTGAAATGGTGCAAGTTCCATAAAAAAGTAGAACTTTCAGTCAGACCGTCCAACACACAAACCCTCCCCCCTCCATTTCCTTCTCCCTCCCTCCCCCTTCTATCGCCCTTCCCTCCCTTTTCCCTTTAACCTCCCCCTACGCATAGATTGTCATCCAGAGTTTTTCCAGGCAGCGCCGGGTTGGTCAGCTTGTATATGTATATATTCATATAGATTTCTAGAAAGGTAGATAGATAGATAGAATCTTTTAACATTAATCGAGATATTCGTTAATTCCCTGACATCGAAGACAGCAGTAAATGTATCTAGAGAGTTTCTCGCACGGAAATGTTTAACGGGTCAACTTCTGAGCCCCGAAAAAGGAAAAAATAACTTTCTCTCTCGGTTTTGTCTTTTATTGTCATTCAGACCTGCTTTACCTCACTCTTGCTATTTTAACAACCTCGGAAATTATATGAGCTATTTCATAGATAAGCCACGAATTCTCTCCGTATCTTATTGAAGAACCTTTCTAGAATATATATATTAAAAAAGAAAAAAAAATTCACTCCCACGGTCGCTTATAAATATAAGTACAACTGCATCAGTCATATCACATAAGTTTGCATATATTTTTATATATATCTTCTCCATGAAGACAAAATTATATACTAGCCCTCCTTTTCGTGGAAGCAGCAGACTTTCTGGGCCTGAGAGAATAAATTAAATTACGTAGAAGCCTCCAGATAATAAAATAAAAAAAATATTGCAAATGAAATGAAGTCAAAGAATACGAACTAATTAGGTTGGAGAAAGAGGGGCCAGAACATGCATGTGAGAGAGAGCGTGTGCTTCTCCTATGCGTAAGAGAGAGAGAGAGAGAGAGAGAGAGAGAGAGAGAGAGAGAGAGAGAGAGAGAGAGAGAGAGAGAGCCTTTGGAATGTTGGCTGTGTAAATTTTGCAGAGGTCGTGGGGACAAGCATTTTTTCTTTTTCAAAGTGGTTTAAGTAAGCTTTTCTTGTGTAGGATATTCTTGGGTAATAATCCTCATACAGAAACCGAATTTAGTTTGATAAAGTTACTTTAAATTTTACATAGAATGAGAAGGGTTCTAGTCAGTAATTAAAAGCAATAGAATACTTAAAAAGATGAGCTATGTGGTTAGAGGATCTTATGAGAAAAGGGCCAATGAATGATGAATAATAACTGGGAAAGGACTATAGTCATTAAAAAATTACTAGAAATGTTTTAATGATATATATATATATATATATATATATATATATATATATATATATATATATATATATATATATAGATATATATATATATATATATAGATATCTATATATATATATACCATATA
The DNA here is from genome assembly GCF_015104395.2 of Macrobrachium nipponense. Classification (NCBI taxonomy): domain Eukaryota; kingdom Metazoa; phylum Arthropoda; class Malacostraca; order Decapoda; family Palaemonidae; genus Macrobrachium; species Macrobrachium nipponense. The sequence continues at coordinate 38,360,109 of NC_061090.1, forward strand.
TATATATATATTATATCATATATATATATATATATATAGATATGATATCATATAGATATATATAGATATCTATATATATATATATATATATATATATATATATATATATATATATATATATAGATATAGATAGTATATATATGTATATAGATATATACATATGTATATATATGTATATATATATAGATATATATATATATATATATATATATATATATATATATATAGATAGATATATATATATATATAAGGGGGGTAGTATATATGTATATATATAGTATATATATATATATCTATATATATAGTATATATATATATAATATCAGATATATAATATATATATATATATATATGGGGATATATATATGATATATATATATATATATATATATAGATATCTATATCTATATATCTATCGATAGATATATATATATATATATATATATATATATATATATATATATATATAATATATATATATATATATATATATATATATATAGATATATATATATATATATATATATATATATATATATATATACTATATATATATAGATATATATATTATATATATATATATATATATATATATATATATATATATATAATATTATATATATATATATATTTTATATATATATATATATATATCTATATATATATAATATATATATATATATATATATATATATCTATATATACTAAGGTGGAGCTGGAGCTCAAATAAGATATATCATGAAGGAAGTAGTAGGGAAAGGCATCCTCATCTTTCAACAGTTTATTTCAATTGTCGACATTTCGCGACGAATTCCAAGTCGCATTTTCAAGACTGAAAATATATATAAATTTACGAACATTAATAATTAATTTAATTTAATTTATATTAAAAATGTCATGGCAACAGCTCACAATCAAGTAAATGTACAGGACTTCACTAAAATTTCAGAAACACTACCTATAAATACAGTGAGGCAAACCAGCTGCCCAAACTCTTGCGGTGGTGTAGTAGGTAAAAGCTTCACTGACGTTCCTGGATTTGAAAGGCTCCGTGGGTTCGCGCCCCGGTCCAGGCAAGTCTATTATCGAGAAAAAATTCCCTTTCGGTTAAGCATATATGAAAATATATTAATTCCAAGGTAGAGCGAATTAGATATTAAGGACATTGTAGCTCGATATATGTACATGAATCACGGAAATGTGATATATTTATATATATATATATATATATATATATATATATATATATATATATATATAAGCGAATACCACAGGAAAATAATAATCCGAAATCCAATCGCTTTCGTCTTTACTCAGACTTCGTCAAGGAGTTAATGAAGTACAATCGGAGATAAAGGTCTCAGGTACAATACAAGATCAAGAATACTAGATGGTTAATTGTCAAAAGGTTAAAAATTAAAGCTATTTAACATAAATGTTATTTTCAGTAATATTAATGTCAAGAGTTTAATAATAAAAAATTTTCCTGAAGATCTTCCAGGCTGCATATATGAAATTCCTTGCAAAAAGTGTGATAAAGTCCACTACGGACAGACTGGTAAATCTTTTTCACAACGTCTCAAGCAACATCAATATTTTGTGAGAACTGGGCAAATATCGAATGTATTATTTCGTACATATGAGAGAATTAGACCATCCTATTAACTGGAGTCAAGCAAGAGCTTTAATCCCAGTAATGACAGAGTTAAAAGGAATATCATTGAATCTTGTTTCATCAAGTCAAATAATAGAGATGTTCTAAATTTAAGTCTTGGTTTATTTAAACTTGATGCTTTCATTATGAAAAAAGTTGTAGATAAATATAAGCAACAAAATTTATATATTCAGTTTTTATATGTTTTGGACTGTAAAGATACGTTGTAGTTTCGGTTAGGTTTGTGACCGTGTGATATCTGAATAATCCTGGATTATCTCTTTTAATTTTTACCCTTTTGTTTTGACAATTAACCATATGGTTTCTTGATCTTGTTTTGTACCTGAGACCTTTATCTCTAATTGTACTTCATTAACTCCTTGACGATGTCTGAGTAAAGACGAAAGCGCTTGGATTTCTGACTATTATTTCCTGTGGTATTCCCTTATAAATATATATATATATATATATATATATATATATATATATATATATATATATATATATATATATATATATATATATATATATATATGCTTAAAAATCACAGTAGATGCACGTGACTTCATAAATAAGCGAATACCACGGGAAAATGATAGTCAGAAATCCAAGCGCTTTCGTCTTTACTCAGACATCGTCAAGGAGCTACTTGACGATGTCTGAGTAAAGACGAAAGCGCTTGGATTCTGACTATCATTTCCCGTGGTATTCGCTTATTTATGAAGTCACGTGCATCTACTGTAATTTTTAAGCATATATATATATATATATATATATATATATATATATATAATATATATATAATATATATATATATATATATGCACATACATGAGAGAGAGAGAGAGACAGGCAGGCAGATAGACAGAGACAGACAGACAGACAGACAGACAGACAGACAGACAGAAGCAGGCAGACAGAGAGAATCTATTCAACGAAAATAAAGATGTACACAAAAAGGAAATGAGTTTTTGACAAAAAACTAAATAAATAAAAAAAATCGAACAACACTTAAAGGCCTAATAAGCGACATTTCACTAACATTCCCAACGCCATTTGGAGGAAAAATTTACAACTGGAATAACAAAAAATAATTCAGAACGTTTACAGACGACCAGTATGTTACATTATTGCCTGAACCTTTTAAAAAATCAATGATTTTCCCCTGATGGGAGAGAGATGTCAAAGATTAATCGTTTTGTTTTCTATATCGAATGGAAAATGGGAGCTATTCATTTAGGAACATTTCTCTTATTAAATAATAAATGACCTTTATTTATGTATATTGACAGATTTAATCGCTGGACTGGAATTGTTCGTTCTTGGCCTGATAGATGGGTCGATATTCCATATTTAATTCATTCTCTTTAGTTGCAGTGGTGAAATTAATTCGGTGGTAGGTATGAGTACTTGCGTAAACACACATACACAAACACACACACATATACATATTTTTTTACATATACATATACTTATAAATGTATGTAAAGCATAGAATATATATAGAAAAAAATATATAGTATTATATAGATATATATATATATAGATATGATATATATATATATAGATAGGATATAATAGATATAGATATCTTATAGGATATACTAGGTAGGATAGTATATAGATATATATATATATATATATATATATCATATATATATTATATATATATAATACATATTGGGATATATATATATATAATATAATATACCTATATATATATATATATATATATATATATATATATATATAGATATATATAATATATATATATGTATATATATATATATATATATATATATATATATATATATATATATATGTATGTATATATATATATAATATATATATAGATATATATATATATATATAATATATTGTATATATATATTTATATCGAACTACATATGTCCTTTAATATCTAATTCGCTCTTACCTCGGATTTAATATATTTTCATATATGCTTAACCGAGGTGGGAATTATTAAGTGATAATAGAATTGGCCATCGACAGGCGCGCAAACCAGCGACTTCCCAATCCCAGGACTGGCAGTGAAGCCTTAAACCACCCCGACATATATATATTATATATATATTAGGTACTATATATATATATATATATATATATATATAGATATATATATTATTATATATATATATATATATATATAATATAATATATATATATATATATATATATATATATATATATATATATAGATATTATATATATATGATATATATATATATATATATATATAGGATATATATATATATATATATATATATATATATATATACCGTATATATATAAATATATATATATATATATATATATATATATATACATATATATGATAGTATATATATTAGTATATATATATATATATATATATATATATATATGTATGTATATGTACAATATATGTATGATATATATATATAGATATATATAGATATTATATATTATATATATATACTATATATATATGATATATATTATATATATATATACAAACAGGTTTTGATTATTCACTGATTAAAATATACTCGTACCTTATCTATAAGAACAATCGATGAATTGTCTGTTTCGTATGAATTAAAGCCTAGCATTTCCTCACCTTAAAAAAAATAACACGAATGTGTAAACTTGATTAATTGTTACCAAAGAATTGAAAGACATATTCAGCGAAGAAGTGATTGACAGAAGAACAAGTATACCTCTCTCTTCTGATCTTGCATTTATTCGCTATAACTCAGTCTCAAATCTGGCAGCAGTGTCATGATTTATCATTTAATCCAGGTAGGTCGTTCGCGTCTGTGTCCAATGAATATTTTACATTTAAGCTAAAATCATTTTTCATGAAATGCATAATGAAATTTGCTATCATGTAAGGTTAGCAACAACATATCCTACACGTTTTCAGTGAAATACTGAACTGCGTACGCTGCCAAGTCAGACGTAGTATATATTCGATTCCATGCGAAAACTGGAAGTATTCATAAGTATCGTTATGTGTGTATACAGATATATGTATTTGCGATAGTATGCATACGCTGTGCATCCATAATTGTCCTTACGTATGTACGTATATTTGCAATAACGTATTTACGATGACTTGCAAGCAACAGTGGATTCGAACACTATAGTAGATTCACATCAACAGTGCATTTGATGTCTAGGCCACCAGTCCCTTACGACGCTCCTGATTGGCTGTTGATAAGCCAATGACAGGACTGGAAACTCTTGGTCTCTCTCGAGAGAGTTCACATAGGCAGGATGAATGATCCACCTCTCTTGAGAGTTACGTCTTTCAAAAGCATCCCTCGGGAGAGGTGGAACATTTATCCTGCCTATATGAACTATCTAGAAAAACTGAGTCTCCAGTCCTGTGACTGGCTTATCAACAACCAATCAGGAGCGTCGTAAGCGACTGGACTAGACATCAAATGCACGGCTGATGTGAATCTACTATAGTATGCATAGATGCGCCCTTTCAGAGTACCAGGCTAGTTCCACACTCCTCGCTAGCAGCGTGCAATTGCGCAATTGGCAACGCTGCTCTGCAACCAACGTCCGGGCAATATTGCAGTCATGTTGCAACGCTGAGCATCCGATAATCTGTGGCCGCTGTTTAATTGATGATTCAGATATCGGGAGACATTCTCGCGAGATGGGGAACCAGATCTTCCGGCGTGGTGTGACTAAGTTGCAAGAGAGAGAGGATTTAAAGGGTGATTCGGTGATGTTTTGCCTTGATCTCATGAACAGTGGATGGGGAGCGGTTTTAAGAGAGAGAGAGGGAATATTAATCCCACTTCTAAACCAAACAAAAACTTCTTTCAGTTTTCTTTTGAAGATTGAAAAAGAACCCACAAAATCACTGTGTAACTTGCTTACTTCTAAGTATTTAATTGTAAATACTTAGAAGTAAACAAGTTACACAGTGATTCTGTGGGTTTCTTTTTCAATCCCACTTCTATTAATCCTATCCTCCATAGAGCTTTCCTATCCCCAAGAAGAAGAAGAACAACAACAACAACAACAATAACAAAAAAGAAGAACAATAACAACAATAACAAAGTAGTTTGTGGGCTTACTCCCCGAGTAAGCGAAAAATCCGCAATAAAGGGTCATTAGAAATAGGATAAAAGACTATGAACAGGTTAAGTAAAAACTAGGAATATATCTACTATTGTGGGCGTTATGTCTGTCCGTCCGTCTATCATACTATCACGGCCAAATGGCTGGTCCGATGGGCGTGAAACTTGGCAGGGTTATAGTGGGGACATCTAAGATGGTTTATAATGGGGTTTCATTCTGCCTCCCCCCACCCCACCTCTCCGAAGGGGGTGGGGGTGAGAAGGGATTCCTTGAAACGAATCTAGTTCTGGCCGTGAAACGAGGCTGGTTATGCCCGTAGACTTAGTTACCGGACGAATTCTCATACGTGATTTCTGCATACAAATGTTTGCTAGATGTAATAAATGATTGCTGGCCTAGAAAATAGCATTGACTCATTCCACTATACAGAATCATTTAGAATCTCAGTTCCCTCTTTCTTGCCTGCCACTCTGTCGAAAGAAACTGCCATAAACTAAGAGGAAAATCGAAGGTCATCGAATGGTTATCAGTAGCAAAGCCTTAATATTTTATCTTTTCTTGATTTTTGTGAATTTTTCCATCAACTGCTAGATTTTCTTTTCCTACATATCCACTATCATCTCTTTCTTTCTCACGACGCGTGACAGAGACATCACAATTCACGTGGGCAAAGACAAACCCACAGGGGCGATCGTCCGGAGAAAACGACCTCGTATATTCCATACAGATGTTCATTAAACTAGAATTTACGAGACAAACTTCCCAGTTTCTCACGACCCGCAGGTAATGCCATGAGATACATTGACGAAAAATTAAGAGTTTGGCAACGTAACGACAAATTTGTTTTAAATGTCCGACGTTTTATGTTTTGTAAAGATAACAAACCATCATGCGCCCAAATGGATGACCGCAGGGAGAACATCCTTGGTACAGAAAGGGCAAAAACAAAGGAAATATAAGCAAGTAACTACAGGCCTATCACCCGCCTACCAATAATGTGAAAGTTACTAACAGGTATCATCGGTGAGAGGCTATACAACTACCTAGAGGATACAAACACCATCCCCCACCAACAAAAAGGTTGCAGAAGGAAGTGTAGGGGCACAAAAGCCCAGCCCCTTATAGACAAAATGGTAATGAAGAACAGTAAGAGCAGGAAAACCACACTATGCATGCATGCACACTTGGCTAATAGAATCCTTGAACATAAATGGGGCAGGGGAAAGCACCACCAGCTTCCTCAAAAATACCATGGGCAACTAGAATACAGTACTTACAAGCTCTGAGATAAGACTAGCGGAGGTTAACATCAGGAGAAGAATCTTTCAAGGCGACTCACTGTCCCCACTACTCTTCTTATTAGCCATGATTTAAACCCGTAACCCCCTACCCTTCCCCAATCCTCCTTCTCCTTCCCCCTCCCCTTCTCCAATCCTCCTTCTCCTTCCCCCTCCCTTTCCCTTTGTAATTTAGGTGGTAAATAAGCTCTATTGGTTTATCATACCCCATTTCATGTACTGGATATTATGTAGATATATAATATTGAAAATGTTTCTCTTTACAGTGATTAATAACTCTGTATCAAGGTTTAGACAGTCGCCACAGTAATACCTGGATAAAAGGGATAGTCATTGCAGTAATCCTTGGATAATTAGGACAGACAGTCCTGTAATACCTAGATAAAAGGGACAGCTACCATTGTAGTCCTTGGATAATAGGAACAGACAGTCCAGTAATACCTGGATAAAAGGGACTGCTACCATAGTAATGACACCTGGATAAGTCAGCACAATAATATTTGGATGAAAGAGACAGTATCACTGTAATTCATGGATAAATGGGACAATCAACACAGTAATACCTGGATAAATGGAACAGTTACCACAGTAATTCATAGATAAATGGGTCAGTCCTTCAGAGTTTTTCCGGCACTGCCGTGGGTTTGGTCCCAACTAGTAATGATAATGATAATTAAAACGTGGTCAGCCTTTGAAAAGCAAAACTACATATCTTGTCGCTAAACGGCAACATACAATTAAACCAAATCTGAAATGAGTAGTACCTTTTTGGAACAAAGGCGTACAAGAGTTTATTCTTTAATATCGGATTCCGGAGCAAATGCTAATGGAGCATAAAAGATTAATTGTTTCTTAACGAACAGAGAGGCTGTTGTTTCCGTAAACAGTTTATATACAGACAACACAGACTACAATGACAACAAACGCATAGTAACAAAGAAATGTCCACTTTCACGGACAAAGAAATATCTAAGCAAAGGACACTTCGATTTTTTTTCAAAGTTCGTTTTGTAGTGTACTGAATATATTCAGTAAATGTAAAAAGGTCCTTCGCTATTCAAATAGGTATTTTTATCCTGGGTGTTGTACTTTTGATAAATATTCTATTTTGCAGTCTTTTAAGTCTTTTGCATCTGTCCAATTTTTGTACTCTCTCATGATGTGTGCATTTAAAAAGGTTGTACTAAAGCTTTTTATTCATTTTTTATAAAAATTAATTTTAATTTTAATTTTTGAAACCTTGCCAAAAACTAGTTCCAGAATATTACCTGAATAATCTTTGAGTGCAAACAAACAATAAAAATTGAATGAATAATTAATTATTTAATACCATTGTAAATTTTTTGTTGATTTTAAATAGCAACCTCGATCTTGAAGAAATGCGAGGAAAATTACCCCAATGGGTTTATAAGCAACCATTCAAAAAGAATTTCTTTTTGTCAGATGAATATTTATGAAAATAAAATTAAAATAAATTCCATTAGTCCACTTTCCAACACGAGCTCATTTGAAGGAATTTCACCTCCTTTCAGAGCAAACTTGGCTTCATTTGAAGAGAAACTCTTTTGACATTCAACGCCTTTTCAGCGTGAAGAAATTTTTTTTTTCGTTTTTTTAGATGAATGCCCAGTGTTCAGGAACGTATATCCTTGCTGGAATTCTCTTCTTCTTCTTCTTCTTCTTCTTCTTCTTCTTCTTCTTCTTCTTCTTCTTCTTCAGAATATGCATCGAAATCTTAGGGCCCAAAAAATTGTATAGTAAGATAAACGATTCGTGGAACGGAATGATATTATGATAAGTTAGCGGTCTTCTAAAAAGATTAAAATCTTGGATATATTTCCCTAAAACAAATAATTAACAGATCCCTAAATTAACTGATTGTGTTGAAATGACGAACATTTGCAATAATTAATATTGTTAGTTAGAAAAAAACTGTCGAATTCAAAGGATATGACATACAAGTTAGCTTGATATATAAACCGTAGAATTAATTATAAAACCATAATTACATAAAGAGATCTCTCGTATTTTACCAAATTGAAGACAGACTACGACGGAAGATGAAACTCTAAGAAGTATTATTAGTGTAAAAAAATATAGCAAATATATCATGATTTTTCTTCCCAATGAATTTCTCATAGCAACAGCCGAGAGCCAGAGAGACAGAAAACCAGAGGAATATAATAAAAAACGAAAAAAAAATAAAACTACTGGACTTCAAAACCTTATGGGCGTGAATATTTCATATTTGATTTTTTTACGCATTTGAAATATTTTCAGTTTTACTGAATTGGGTACAAATACCGAATGCGAGAACTTCAATATTTTCATATTTTAGCAATATTGCAATTGCAATGTGCATTCAGGAGTGCTCTCGCAGATTTTTTGGGAGATATATATATATATATATATATATATATATATATATATATATATATATATTATATTATATATTATATATATATATATATATATAATATATATATATATATATATATATAGGATATATATATATATATATATATATATATATATATATATATATATATATACGTAACCACAGGAAAGGTGAAAAACCAAAGACCAAATAAAAACCAAGACAGATACCAGGCGCTTTAGTGTATTGCGTACACTTCTTCGGGGTACAAAGTAAAATAAATAGAAACATGAAACAAGAAAATTATACAGAACAAAGATCAAAGCCATTAAACCAAGCAAAATTATCGTTACAAATTGTCACTACCAAACACGTAAGAATACTTTAAAAGTGCTTAAGAACTGAAACTGTAGTTAGTATAACAGGCTGTTGCTAAAAGGTGACATTGTATTCCCCTACAATTTTATAAACAAGGCAACTATCTATTTAAAAAGACCTGAACTCAGATTCATAAGTTGATCGTTAAAATGCTTAATAAAGGCAGATTCAATTTTGTTTCTTTTTACAATAAGGTTACAAAATATTAATTCAGATGCATTTTACAGTCTATACTATGGTTAAAATCATTCATGTGTACAAATAAAGCACTTGTCGATTGACCTGTTCTAACTGCGTAACGGTGTTGTTTTAGACGGTAATCTAATTCTTTACCAGTTTGACCAAGGTATTTGTAATTGCAGCCAGCACAAGGAATCGTGTAAATACAGCCACTAATTTGTTTTGGGGAATTACGCACATTGATATTTTGAAGTGTTACTGAATTTTTGTATACCACATTTATCTTGAAAGTTTTGTGTAATTTCTGAATAAAAGAAAGATTTACATTATGCGGCAGTGTCAAGATATTTTCTCTCACAAAAGGCTCCCTATTGTTACTGGAATAAAAAATATTTCTAGCTTTCTGCAAAGATTTGTCAATTAAAACTTTGGGTATTTAACCTATTTCCTACGTCATAAATTTTACAATTCTCGGAGTCTAGGAATTCCGGACTGCATATCCATAGTGCCATTAAAAACATGCTACAAAAAACTGAAAGTTTTACATTAACAGGGTGGTCTGAATAATAGTTGATATAAGAACAGACATTGGTAGGTTTCCTGTAAACATCAAATACAAAGCTTCTATCCCTTCTATGAACCAAAACATCTAAAAACGGTAATGAACAATTATTTTCTCCTTCAACGGTGAATTTAATAGAAAGTGACAAATTATCTAACTTGTCTAAAAATGTGTTCAAATTTTTGCACATGGGCCAACCACAGGATATGTCATCAACATATCGAAACCTTAGACAAAATACCGGGTAATATTTTTACTTAAAAAAATTCCATATATAGGTTGCTAAGTACTGGGGAAAGGGGATTTCCCATTGCTATTCCAAACTTTTGATGGTAATAATTTCCGTTAAAAACAAGCTAACAATCCCTAACGCATAATTTTATCAATTCTAAAATTTTGTCAGAAGCCAAAGGTAAAATATGCTTTTTTTGTTAATTCGTCAGCTAAAAAGTTCAAACAAATCATCAACTGGAACATTGGTAAATAAAGAGGTAACATCAAAAACTGATCATTTTAAAGTCGTAATTTACGCGAGCATTACGGATTTTTTCAACAAAATCTGTATAACACCCTGTTATACTAACTGCAGTTTCAGTTCTTAAGCACTTTTAAAGTATTCTTACGTATTTTGTAGCGACAATTTGTAACGATGATTTGCTTGTTAATGGCTTTGATCTTTGTTCTGTAAAATTTTCTTGTTTTATATTTCTATCTATTATTTTTACTGTACCCCGAAGAAGTGTACGCAATACACGAAAGTGCTGGGTACCTGGTCTTTGATTTTTCACCTTTCATAGTTGCTATTTACGTACATATTTGTCACGTGCTGTTTGGTGACTATTGCTGATGCTGATACACACACACACACACACACACACACACACACATATATATATATATATATATATAATCTTATATATATATATATATATATATATGTGTGTGTGTGTGTGTGTGTGTGTGTGTGTGTGTATGTGTGCGTGTGTGTATACGCATGTATGTATGTATATGTAGAGAGAGAAGGAGTTATCCTTATTATACTAGGACATTCAATGTTCATATATAGTACGACCATAGTGCCATTATTTTATAAGGAATAACTCAGCTTATGGTAACTATTTGAGAGAGAGAGAGAGAGAGAGAGAGAGAGAGAGAGAGAGAGAGAGAGAGAGAGAGAGGACAAAATGCATAAAAGCTAACTAATGGTAAGGCAGCTGCAGCCAAAAAATATATACACAGGTAGATAAGAAGATAAACGAATTGTGCATTATAAAATCAGAAAATGCATACAACTGCAAAAGAAAACGAATGTATACACATTCCATGCATTCACGCGTAACCATTTCGCCAAGGTCTGGATTCATCTGGAAAATGAACCAACCTAAAAAATCACCTCCTCCGAATTCGTGTTTGATCTTCAGAACGACGAATATATAAAAGAAATCACAGCAGGTTTCCCATTACGGTCTACTTATCGAAACAATACATCATACCTTCCTTCACTCGAGGTAACAGACATTAATGCTCAGGTACAAAATATAGTCACATGCTATATATGAATTATGAAGGAAAGCATTTGTTAGGAATTCGAATAAATTCATAAAATCTCCTCGTATACTTGATGTCTTTGAAGGGGTCGGGTTCATTGCATTTAGTTTCACCATTTTGGGTCCCTCGTATTTTGACAAAGATTGACGGTGAGAATCATTTCGTCGAGGGAATATTTCTGAATATTCGATGCTTCTGTGGGTGGGATATCAATCATGTATTCCGTTGTTAATGGAGTCACTGACGGGAGAAAGCACCTCAGTGGCGTGGTCGGTATAATGTTGGCGTGCTACCTCGTTGGCAGTGAGTTCGATTCTCGGGCATTCCATTGAGGTGTAAGAGATGCGTATTTCTGGTGATAGAAGTTCACTTTCAACGTGGTTCTATGCAACGTAAAAATACCATGCAAACAAACAAACAAACAAACTAACGGGAGAAAGATGTGAGAGATAATTTTATAAATAATTTTAATCCATATAGGAACATCTTATGTCACTAAAAAAGACATACAAGCGATACCCATTTCAACCCGAATTTTTATCTTTCACAGATAAGCAAAGCAAGGCCAGCAGCCTTTCAGGGCATTATACGCTCTACCGTTCTATGCGGGCTGCTCTATGAGCAAGAGCCCGTACTGGC
>NC_061090.1:38385348-38394772 GCF_015104395.2 Macrobrachium nipponense
ACGAGAAATCAGGCGTTCCGCGAAGAATCGAATAAACGCGGAGTGATTTCCTGGAGCTACTTCAGCCTCAAGTTTTTCTAGATTGCTTTTCAGGGAATCTTGGATCTTGCCTAGAGTTCCTATGATTATGGGTACAATTCACTGGCTATTTCCCATATCCTTCTTATTTCTATTTTCAGATCTTGATACTTATCCATTTTTTTCCCTCTCTTTCTCTTTCACTCTGGTGTCCCTGGTATTGCGACATCAATGAGTGATACTTTCTTCTTGATTTTGTCTATCAGCGTCACGGTGGCTGTCTATTTGCATGTATCACCCTATCTGTTCTGGATACCATAGTCCCAGAGGATCTTGCCTGATCGTTTTTCTATCACTCCCTCAGGTTGGCGCTCATACCACTATTACTGCAAGGTAGCTGATGTTTCTTGCACAAGGCTCCAGTGGAGGGCTTTTTCCACTGAATCTGCCTCTTTTGTTTTGTACTGGTTCTGTGCAAGTGCCGGGCATTCGCTTGCTATGTGGTTTATGGTTTCATTTTTCGTATTGCACTTCCTATATAATAGGAACATGTTATTCCGTCTATCGTTCTTCTTTGGAACATATCTGGTTCTTAGGGCCTGATCTTGTACCGCGGTTATCATTCCTTCAGTTTCCTTCTTTAGCTCTCCCCTCTGTAGCCATTCCCAATTGCCATCACTGGCTAGTTCTTTAGTCTGTCTCATTTATTGGTCCGTGCATTGGTTGTTGTGCAAGTCCTCTGTTCTGTTTGTCATTCTACTGTCTCTGTATATTTCTGGGTCTTCATCTACTTTTATTAGTCCTTCTTCCCACGCACTCTTTAGCCACTCGTCTTCACTGGTTTTCAGATATTGCCCAGTGCTCTGTTCTCGATGTTGACGCAGTCCTCTATGCTTAGAAGTCCTCTCCCTCCTTCCTTTTCAGTGTTATGTATGTCTTGTCCGTATTTTGCTCTTGGGTGTATGCTTTGTGTATTGTCAATATGTTTTCCTGGTTTTCTGGTCCTATGCTGCGAAGTTCTCTTTGTTCGTCCATTCCACTATTCAAGCACTGTATCTGATTACTGGCACTGCCCTGTGTTTATGGGTTTTTTATCATATTTCCGGCGTTGAGCTTTGACTTGAGTATCGCCTTGAGTTCTCTGCATATTCTTTTCCTGATCGTGTCCTTCATCTCTTGTGTTTTATATCCCCTCCTTTCCATTATTCCCAGGTATTTGTATCCGTCTCAATCTATGTGTTTGATGTTTGCTCGCATCTGGTAGCTTTATCCCTTCAGATCCTTGTTACTTTGCCTTTTTGTTTTGTAATGTTGACTAAGGCACATTTTTTCTATTCCAAACTCCATCTGATGTCCCAAGATACAAACGTTACGTCTGGATTAGGGTATCTACTTTCCCTGATGCTTACTTACCATAACAGCTTGATGTCGTCCATGAACATCAGATGGCTAATTCTGTTGCCTCTTTTTCTTGAGTTGGTACCCGGCATCCTCTTCTGCAGTACTTTTGTCATGGGAAATCATGGCTACTACGAAGAGTGTGGGGACAGTGAGTCGCCCTGGAAAGATCCCTCCTTCCTTTTTATATAACCTTTTCGCCTGATATACCCTCTGCTAGTTCTTATTCCAGAGCTTGTAAGTATTGTATTCCAGTTGCGCATTGTATTTTTGAGGAAGCTACTTCCTTCTGCAGCCTTTCTGTTTGTGAGGGATGGTGTTTGTCTCCTCTAGGTAGTTGTATAGCCTTTCACTGATGATATCTGTTAGTACCTTCCACATTATTGGTAGACAGGCGATAGGCCTGTAGTTACTAGCTATATTTCTCTTACTCTTGTCTTTTTGTACTAAGGATGTTCTTCCTTTGGTCATCCATTTGAGACATGGTGATTTGTGATACAATCCTGGAGTTGTTCTGCTATTCGTGGGGTGTAGGGCCTTGAAGTTTTTTGAACCGGTATCCATGGACTTCATCGGACCTGGGGCTTTCCAGTTTGGCATTTTCTTTAGTTGGTGTCTGATTGTGTCTGTCATGATCTCTGTGAATCTTTGTTTTATTCTCCCTGTTTCTTCTTCCTTGACTTCCTGGAGCTATGTTGCATGTTTGTTGTGAGATACAGGATTGTTCCACATGTTTTCCCAGAGTCTCTTACTTGGTTCGGCTTCAGGAATTTCTCGGTGGTTGTCTTCCCCTTTTAGTTGGCAGGTTGGTTCCCTTATTCCTGTTCATTGTACCGTTGGATATTATGTGCTTTGGCATTAAGCCTCTGTTTTACACCTTCTATTGTGTTGTTTAGTCCCCTCTCGTGTACTTTGTATTTCTCGTTGAGTTCCTCCTTTGTTTTCTTGCTTCTTAGCCTTTTTTCTGCCATCTCTTACAGTTTACTCAAGTCAGATCTCATCACCGTGATTTGCTTTTCAGTCGCCTTTTCCAAGGAGGTTGCTGTTTTGGTTTCTGTTGGGTTGGTTGTGCTGGTTGTGTTGGTGTTCGTACCCTCCCCCATCAGTTCTGCTACTAATCTTGCTCCTGCATATGCCAAGTTATTTTTTGTTTCTGTGATACTGGTGGTGTGTATTATGCCCATTGTTTCATTGGACCTCACTTGTTTGTCTCCTTTAATTTCTTGGTGTTGTAGGCTTTCATGGAGGGATCTTTGTCTCTCTCTTGATCTGGCTCCATTCCATTGTCTAATCTTTCTACCCATTCCGTCCTCTCTGTTACTTCGTCGGTTTTTTCTTCGTGCGTCGTTGTTTGATCCTCATCATCCCTGTCGTCGTTCTGTGGCATCTTCTCTCAGTTTGTCTTCGTGTAATTCGTTATCGTGTGTACATTTCCCTTTCCACTTCTTTTCTTTCTGTTGGGGAGAGCCAGTTTCTTTTTATTCCTCTCATTCCAGATGTTGACCAGCCTTCTATATTCCCTCTCCGTCGGGGTGCTTCTGATGTAGCATCTCCATATTTCCTTATTGTCTTCTCTTGTCCATTCCTTCCTTTGGTTTGTTCTTCTGTAGCTCCAATCATCATTATTATTATTATTTATTATTATTATTATTATTTTATTATTATTATTATTATTATTATTATTATTATTATTATTATTATTATTATTATTACTATTATATTTTCTTCATAGTACTTTCTGATTTTATCATTATTATTAACTTTATTGCATATGCAATACTTTATGTTATTATATTATTATTATTATTGATTATATTACTTATTATTATTATTATTTATTATTATTATTATTATTATTATTATTAGAGATCCCTTCAATTTTATTGGGAGATTAAAAAAAAATTCCCAATATGTACATGATAAGGGGAACCGAACAGATTCCCGAAAGCATTCCTTAAAGTTTTAAATTTAAATGTATGTACATTTACATAACTGTGGATTTGTTTCTCCATTTGAAGACTCGTGCTCATATGAGAATTTTTTAATTAATTATCATTATTATTATGCAGAGGATGAACCCTACTCATATGGAACAAGCCCACTAAGGGGCCAGTGACTTAAAATTCAAGCTTCCAAAGAGTTTGATGTTCATATGAAATAAGTAACATAAGGTAATAGGAAATACAGAGATAAGAGTTCAGTTATTAAAAAAAATAAATAAATAGATAGTTCGAGATTTAAGAAGATTATTTCAAATATAATAAGAGGAATTATTTTATGGCGTGATATACATGATCGATTGGTATAATAAGCAGATTATCAAATATTTCATACATGTTGGTTCATTACACAGAGAATCCGTCTCGTAAACATCATATAGATAAGGATTAGAGGGTTTTTTTCTAAGGAGAAGTTATGTAATTAGGAAATCAAATCATTACGTACTGACTACATAGTGATATAACCCACAGGATAAGATTTGATGAATATTTCCTTTTTATGATTGCTTAAATACAGTGACATAATCATCCCATAGATAAGGCAAAGGAAGAAATTGCTCTCCATATAAAAGTTACGTCATTATGACCAATAATTTTGCACTGACTGCGGAATGACACTGGGTGTCCATAGAGTCCCAGTACCATTACAAGTATTTATTGCTCAGATTGGTACTGGGACTTTATGGACACCATAAAGTCCCAGTACCTTTACGCTCCTATAAAGGATAGACGAGTAAAGATCATCCCCCTCCTCCCTCCGTCACCCATTAGAGAAAACCCCCATTCCAGTCAATATCTCCATCTCTATATCCCTATGGCTTTGATGTTCATTAAGAGGTTTGGCCAATATCCCCTGCTGGAAGCTGTAATGGATAGGAATGGGAAACCTCTCCTTCTAGAGAGAGGGGTGTGGGGTTGGGAACAAAGCGAAAAAATGGACGGGAATAAATAACATTAACTGGAGCAAATGAAAGTATACAGAGAGAGAGAGAGAGATAGAGAGAGAGAGAGAGAGAGAGAGAGAGAGAAGGGTTGGGGAGGGGGGGGGGGGCAAAGCGAAAAAATGGACGGAAGAAATATTAATTGCAAATTAAGACAGAGAGAGAGAGAGAGAGATGGAGATAGAGAGAGAGAGAGAGAGAGAGAGAGAGAGAGAGATTTATCTGTAGTTACCAAGAATCTAAGGACGCATTTGTAAAGGTTTATTGCATTCTGCTGTTAAACATTGGAGTTCGCCTGCATCTTCTGTTTCCCCCACTTCATTTATTAATTTTCTTTGTTTTTTTCACTACCCCCTTCCTGTCTTTTTTCTTTCTCCTACTTGCTTTCCTCTGGTTTGCGGTAAAAAGCGTAGTATCAAGTTGCCCCTCCCATCGGCGTCTGTAACAAACTGATAATAATAATAATAATAATAATAATAATAATAATCTATGTGTTTGATGGGAGCAACATCAAACACCTAGATGACGACGGATACAAATACCTGGGAATAATGGAAGGAGGAGATATAAAACACCAAGAGATGAAGGACACGATCAGGAAAGAATATATGCAGAGACTCAAGGCGATACTCAAGTCAAAACTCAACGCCGGAAATATGACAAAAGCCATAAAACACATGGGCAGTGCCAGTAATCAGATACAGCGCAGGAATAGTGACTGACGAAGGCAGAACTCCGCAGCATAGATCAGAAAACCAGGAAACATAATGACAATACACAAAGCACTCACCCCAAGAGCAAATACGGACAGACTATACATACACGAAAGGAAGGAGGGAGAGGAACTACTAAGTATAGAGGACTGCGTTAACATCGAAAACAGAGCACTTGGACAATATCTGAAAACCAGTGAAGACGAGTGGCTAAAGAGTGCATGGGAAGTAAGGACTAATAAAAAACAGACGAAGACCCAGAAATATACAGAGACAGGAGAAAGACAGAAAGAACAGAGGACTGGCACAAACAAACCAATGCACGGACAATACATGAGACAAGACTAAAGAACTAGCCAGCGATGACAATTGGCAATGGCTACAGAGGGGAGAGCTAAAGAAGGAACTGAAGGAATGATAACAGAGCGGCACAAGATCAGGCCCTAAGAACCAGATATGTTCAAAGTACGATAGACGGAAAATAACATTCTCTCTCCCATATGTAGGAAGTGCAATACGAAAAATGAAACCATAAACCACATAGCAAGTGAATGGCCCGGCACTTGCACAGAACCAGTACCAAAAAGAGGCATGATTCAGTGGCAAAAGCCCTCCACTGGAGCCTGTGCAAGAAACATCAGCTACCTTGCAGTAATAAGTGGTACGAGCACCAACCTGAAGAGTGATAGAAAACGATCAGGCAAAGATCCTCTGGGACTATGGTATCAGAACGGTGGATAGGGTGATACGTGCAAACAGACCAGACGCTGACGTTGATTGACAAAGTCAAGAAGAAAGTATCACTCATTGATGTCGCAATACCCAATGGGGAAGGGCCACACCAGAGTTGAAGAGAAAGAGAGGGAAAATTGGATAAGTATCAAGACCTGAAAATAGAAATAAGACGGATATGGGATTTGCCAGTGGAAAATTGTACCCATAATCATAGGAGCACTAGGCACGATTCCCAAGATCCCTGAAAAGGAACCTAGAAAAAACTAGAGGCTGAAGTAGCTCCAGGACTCATGCAGAAGAGTGTTGATCCTAGAAACGGCACACATAGTAAGAAGAGTGATGGACTCCTAAGGAGGCAGGATGCAACCCGGAACCCCACACTATAAATACCACCCAGTCGAATTGGAGGGACTGTGATAGAGCAAAAAAAAAAAAAAAAAAAAAACAAAAAAAAAAAAAAAAAAAAAAAAAAATAATAATAATATCAAAAACCTCACTGAATTAAAATATGTGCTAGGCTATACTATACATCTTCATAAGCAATAGAAAATCACCTCTCTCTCTCTCTCTCTCTCTCTCTCTCTCTCTCTCTCTCTCTCTCTCTCTCTCTCTCTCTCTCTCTCTATCTCTTCTTCTTCTTCTTCTTCTTCTTCTTCTTCTTCTTCTTCTTCTTCATGGCCTTACGAACGCGGAAATCGGGTCGATCAGATATTGATATCAGGATCATTACTGGTTTCCGATACCAGTTTCATAATTTTATCAAACGATACTTGTAGTACAAGGGGCGACAAATTCTCCCCTCTCTGTGGGGAAAGCAATTCATTATTACTCTTTCGCCTGAGGCAAATTGAACTTGAGTTCATTTGCCAAATATATCAGGAAGTTTTTTTTCACATTCGGTGCATGTTGTCTCCTACGCAGCCCCCACACCTACCTTCCTTACCCCCAAATCTACTAGTAACCCCTTCCCAGGCCACCCCCCCCCCCCCCCCCCCCCACCCCCCAACGATCTTTTCTGTGTCCACCGTTGGGGTTTGGTCAATTTATGGAGCTCTCCAACTTAATGATATAAGGTTACGTTGTCCTACCGTGCGTTCACGTGAATCCATGCAATTTATGCTTGCAGAGAAATGAGCGGGTATTTTCGTAACAAGTGTTTTATTGAAACCCACAAGATTATTGAGTATAACTTGTTTACTTGCAAGTATTTACATAGTATTTTTGTTAACACTCGAGTACTTTCAGGCCCTATCTGTGGCCCTTCCTCAAGAGGTGTGTAGGTGGTCAGACTGGGTTTCTTTTTCCATCTTCAGAAGAAACTTGAAAAGTTTTGTTTGGTTCCAAGTGTTTTACTGTTGTCGAAGGATATAAAACTTTTTTATTTTATTTTAATATTTTTTATACCAAGTGTTGATTTACTGACTGATACAATGTCATATTACCCCAGAATTGTGATCGAAGGCAATCAAGTTTGTGTTTTTTTTATACCAAGTATCGATTTCCTGAACTGTTCTTCTGACTGATACAATGTCATAAGTTTTTTTTTTTTTTTTTTTTTTTTTTTTATCCAGTATTGATTTACTGAGCTGTTCTTTTGACTGATACAATACCATATTACCACAGAATTGTCAAGATGGTTATGTAGGCCTGGAGGCCTTCAGGCTAATGACAAAGCTTTTGCCCTCCAACAATTTTTCTTAGTTTATTTTTTCTATCCGCGGAAGTTTGCGCAATTATTTAGATTACCGCTCTGTAAAGCTGGAGTTTATCTTATTGGTCGGTTAGAATACAGAGGTCTACAACAGGCTTCTTACTTCCTCTAGCACCTTTTCACGCAAGAGCCCGTGCTGGCCTAAATGCAGCTTGAACTGAGCCAATCAGCTGAAATTATAGGTATTGGGAAATGAAAAGCTAAAACGTACTTAAGAGCAAAGAAAATGACTTAATGAAATATGTTCAAATGTAGTCATAAACCTTGCCATTGCTGAGAGAGAGAGAGAGAGAGAGAGAGAGAGAGAGAGAGAGAGAGAGAGAATCATAAACACTGACAAACATGGACGGAAAATCCTATGCAAAATGCAAACTGGACAACAGATATGAAGCGATATCTTTTATGTTTTATGACGGGTAAAGACAAAATGTATTTAAAGCTATTTGATGAAATTTGTTAGTTTCAAGGTCAGCATTGAACTAAAAATAAACACGGAAAATAAAACAAAGTAAACGGAAACGATTTAGAAAAATAAAAATGTTTATGTGAAATATATAAAAAAAGCTTGTAACATTCGAAAGAAAACGAGAACGGCAGAAATAGACTGATAAAAAAAGAATACAGCGTCAAAACGCTGTGAAATATTTTTGGCCATAACTGGTAAGGGTATATATCCCAAGAGTCATAATGTTTGCGGGAATTTTTAACGACCGAGCTATCAGTTCTTTTTACATTGGATTTCTCTTTTTTCCGTTTTCTTTTCGTGGTCGGGGGCTGAGGACTGGGAGGGTGAGGTGGGGGCCACTATTGTAAATTTAAATGACATGACATTTCGAGAAAATAAAACTTAAAGAGTTGGTGGACGAGTACAGAATTTTTATGGCCCCGTGGAACTGACCCCATCAAATAAAAAAAAGGTTACCCTTAAATATTTCAGCTCTGAAGACGAGATGTTTCGACATATTTATAACATGATATTTGAAACGAAGGAATTCATTTATATTTACTTAATTTGCTGTGAACTAGATATTTCTAGTTCACAGCAAATATCTAGATATTTCGACATATTTATCATATCAGTTTAAAGAGTTCGTGACCTTTTCAAGAAACAGTATGCGAAACAGTCACACAAGAGACGAGTGTGAATATATGGCATCATAAACTTCAAAATAACTTTGCCTATAAATATTAACAAGTAAACAGTCCAGTTATGTTGCCTAAAAGGTATTACCTCGCTGGCCTATTAGGAAATACAACAAGCACTCATTCTCTAAAACGTGGGGGTAAAAATATCAACAGACATCGCAAATGAAATACTCGGTATTATTCGCGTATCTCGGAACGAAATTCTGTATCGCTCGAATTTTTAGGCTCCATTCATTAATTGTCTCTCTCTCTCTCTCTCTCTCTCTCTCTCTCTCTCTCTCTCTCTTTATTTAACCATTTAAAAGGTAACATGAATACGACTGGGTAACAGAATATTGATGCATATTTTTGGAGAACGTATTAACTTTCGAATAAAACATAACATAGTTGTAAGAGTAATTATTGTTTTTTTGTTTTGTTTTTTAGTTTGTTTGTTTTTGACCGACGACAGCGTCAACATCCAGTGACCAGAGTTAATCAAGAGTGACAGCATGATACACGGGGTATTATTACGATTATTATTATTGGAGAATATTATGAATATATGATATAATGAGTCACTTAAAATGCAGATGCGTTGGTAAGAGATCCATTTGCATGGAAAATTGAATAGGAGTAAAATAAACAGATGGTTAGATTAAATATGCTGAAGTAACGCATTATGCGCTGTTAATCTCTCTCTCTCTCTCTCTCTCTCTCTCTCTCTCTCTCTCTCTCTCTCTCTCTCTAAAAATCAATCCCTTATAATGAAAGTTGATGCTA
>NC_061090.1:38397772-38405272 GCF_015104395.2 Macrobrachium nipponense
AAATGGAAAATGAAGTTGGAAAAATTAACTTATTACAATAAATACCTTGATGACCTTATAATAAATGAAAAGAAAAAAAAAATGTGTACTTACATGGGTTTTGAGTCCTCCCAGATCTGCCCTGCTGATACAATTATAGATCGGTATATTGTTGTTGAAGATTAAGCTGGCCTTATGCCAGCACGGGCTCATGCTCATAGAGCAGCCAGTAGTAGAACGGTAGGACGTATAATGCCCTGAAAGGCTGCTGGCCTAGCTTTGCTTATCTGTGAAAGATAAAAATTCGGGTTGAAATGGCTATCGCTTGTATGTCTTTTTTTAGTGACATAAGATGTGCCTATATGGATTAAAATTATTTATAAAATTATATCTCACATCTTTCTACCGTTAGTTTGTTTGTTTGCATGGTATTTTTACTTTGCATAGAACCACGTCGAGAGTGAACTTCTATCACCAGAAATACGCATCTCTTACACCTCAATGGAATGCCCGAGAATCGAACTCACTGCCAACGAGGTTGCACGCCAACATTATACCGACCACGCCACTGAGGTGCTTTCTCCCGTCAGTGACTCCATTAACAACGGAATACATGATTGATATCCCACCCACAGAAGCATCGAATATTCAGAAATATTCCCTCAACGAAATGATTCTCACCGTCAATCTTTGTCAAAATACGAGGGACCCAAAATGGTGGAACCAAATGCAATGAACCCAACTCCTTCAAAGACATCAAGTAATCGAGGGGATTTTATGAATTTATTCGAATTCCTTACAAATGCTTTCCTTCATAATTCATATATAGTATGTGACTATATTTTGTACGTGAGCATTAATGGCTGTTGCCTCGAGTGACGGTGTGATGTATTGCTTCGATAAGTAGACGTAATGGGAAACCTGCTGTGATTTCTTTTATAAATTCGTCATTCTGAAGATCAAACACGAATTCGGACAAGGTGATTTTTTTGAGCTGGTTCATTTTCCAGATGAATGCAGACCTTGGCGAAATGGTTACGCGTGCGTGCATGGAATGTGTATACATTCGTTTTCTTTTGCAGCTGTATGCATTTTCTTATTTTATAAATGCACAATTCGTTTATCTTCTTATCTACCCGTGTATATATTTTTTTGGCTGCAGCTGCCTTACCATTAGTTAGCTTTTATGTATTTTGTCCTCTCTCTCTCTCTCTCTCGCAAATAGTTACCATAAGCTGAGTTATTCTTTATAAAATAATGGCGCTATGGTCGTACTATATATAAACATTGAATGTCCTAGTATAATAAGGATAACTCCTTCTCTCTCTACATATACATTCATACATGCGTATACACACACACACACACACACACATATATATATATATATATATATATATATATATATATATATATATATATATATATTTATATATATATATATATATATATATGTGTGTGTTGTGTGTGTGTGTGTGGTGTGTGTGTATCAGCATCAGCAATAAGTCACCAAACAACGCGTGACAAATATGTACGTACATAGCAACATGAAAGGGGAAAAATCAAAGACCAGGTACCAAGCTTTCTTTCGTGTGCGTACACTTCTTCGGGGTACAAAGTAAAATAATAGATAGAAACATAAAACAAGAAAATTTCACAGAACAAAGATGAAAGCCATACTTTAGAAGTGCTTATGAACTGAAACTGCAGTTAGTATAAGAGGGTGTTATACAGATTTTGTTGAAAAAATCAGTAATGTTCGCGTAAATTACGACTTTAAAATGATCAGTTTTAATGTTACCTCTTTATTTACCAATGTTCCAGTTGATGATTTGTTGAACTTTTTAGCTGACGAATTAACAAAGCATATTTTACCTTTGGCTTCCCACAAAATTTTAGAATTGATAAAATTATGCGTTAAGGATTATTGTAAGCTTGTTTTTAACGGAAATTATTACCATCAAAAGTTTGGAATGGCTATGGGAAATCCCCTTTCCCCAGTACTTAGCAACCTATATATGGAATTTTTTGAAGTAAAAATATTACCCGGTATTTTGCCTAAGGTTTCGATATGTTGATGACATATTTTGTGCTTGGCCTATGTGCGAAAATTTGTACACATTTTTAGACAAGTTAAATAAATTAAATTCACCGTTGAAGGAGAAAATAATTGTTCATTACCGTTTTTAGATGTTTTGGTTCATAGAAGGGATAGAAGCTTTGTATTTGATGTTTACAGGAAACCTACCAATGTCTGTTCTTATATCCACTATTATTCAGACCACCCTGTTAATGTAAAACTTTCAGTTTTTTGTAGCATGTTTTTAAGGGCACTGCGGGTATGCAGTCCGGAATTCCTAGACTCCGAGAATTGTGAAATTTATGACGTAGAAAATAGGTTAAAATACCCAAAGTTTTTAATTGACAAATCTTTGCAGAAAGCTAGAAATATTTTTTATTTCAGTAACAATAGGGAGCCCTTTGTGAGAGAAAATATCTTGATACTGCCATATAATGTAAATCTTTCTTTTATTCAAAAATTACTCAAAACTTTCAAGATAAATGTGGTATACAAAAATTCAGGAACACTTCAAAATATCATTGTGCGTAATTCCCCAAAACAAATTAGTGGATGTATTTCCACGATTCCTTGTGTTGGCTGTAATTACAAATACCTTGGTCAAACTGGTAAAGAATTAGATTACCGTCTAAAACAACACCGTTACGCAGTTAGAACAGGTCAATCGACAAGTGCTTTACTTGTACACATGAATGATTTTAACCATAGTATAGACTGGTAAAATGCATCTGAGGTAATATTTTGTAACCATATTGTAAAAAGAAACATAATTGAATCTGCCTTTATTAAGCATTTTAACGATCAACTTTAAGAATCTGAGTTCAGGTCTTTTTAAATTAGATAGTTGCCTTGTTTATAAAATTGTAGGGGAATACAATGTCACCTTTTAGCAACAGCCTGTTATACTAACTACAGTTTCAGTTCTTAAACACTTTTAAAGTATTCTTACGTGTTTGGTAGTGACAATTTGTAACGATAATTTGCTTGTTAATGGCTTTGATCTTTGTTCTGTATGATTTTCTTGTTTTATATTTCTATTTATTATTTTACTTTGTACCCCGAAGAAGTGTACGCAATACACAAAAGCGCCTGGTATCTGGTCTTTGATTTTTCATCTTTGGCATGTGGCTATTTACGTATATATATATATATATATATATATATATATATATATATATTTATATTATATATATATATATGTGTGTGTGTGTATGTATATATATATATATATATATATATATATATATATATATATATATATATATATATATATATATATATCCAAAAAATCTGTGAGAGCACTCCCGAATGCACATTGCAATTGCAATATTGCTAAAATATGAAAATATTGAAGTTCTCGCATTCGGTATTTGTACCCAATTCAGTAAAACTTAAAATGTTTCAAATGCGTAAAAAAAATCAAATATGAAAAATTCACGCCCATAAGGTTTTGAAGTCCAGTAGTTTTTTTTTTTCGTTTTTTATCATATTCCTCTCGTTTTCTGTCTCTCTGGCTGTTGCTATGAGAAATTCATTGAGATGAAAAATCATAATATATTTGGTATATTTTGTACACTAATAATACTTCTCAAAGTTTCATCTTCCGTCGAGTAGTCTGTCTTCAATTTGGTAAAATACGAGAGATCTCTTTATGTAATTATGGTTTTATAATTAATTCTCCGGTTATATATCAAGCTAACTTGTATTTCATATCCTTTGAATTCGACAGTTTTTTCTAACTATCAATATTAATCATTGCAAAAGTTCGTCATTTCCACAACACAATCAATTAATTTAGGGGTCTGGTAAGTATTTGTTTTACTGAAATATATCCAAGATTTTAATCTTTTTAGAAGACCGCTAACTTATCATATTATTATTCCGTTCCACGAATCGTGTAACTTACTATACAATTTTTTGGGCCCTAAGATTTCGATGCATATTCTGAAGAAGAAGAAGAAGAAGAAGAAGAAGAGAATTCCAGCAAGGATATACGTTACTGAGCACTGGGCATTCATCTAAAAAAAACGAAAAAAAACAAATTTTCTTCACACTGAAAAGGCGTTGAATGTCATAAGAGTTTCTCTTCAAATGAAGCCAATTTTGCTCTGAAAGGAGGTGAAATTCCTTCAAATGAGCTCGTGTTGGAAAGCGGACTATGAATTATTTATATTTTCATAAATCATCTGACAAAAAAAAATCTTTGTGGTGCTATAAACCTATTGGGTATTTCGCATTTAGTTTTATGCATTGCAGATGAGGTTGCTATTTAAAATCAACAAAAAATTTACATGGTATTATAATCACTATTATCATTATTTTTATTGTCATAGATTATTCAGTAATATTCTGGAACAGGCAAGTTTCAAAAATAAAACCAATTTAATAAAAATGATAAAAGGCTTAGTACAACCTTTTTAAATGCACACATCATGAGAGAGTACAACAATTGGACAGATGCAAGAGACTTAAAAGACTGCAAAATAGAATATTTTTCTAAATAGCGAAGGACCTTTTTACATTTACTGAATATATTCAGTGCACTACAAAATGAACTTTGAAAAAAAATCGAATTGTCCTTTGTTTAGATATTTCTTTGTCCGTGAAAGTGGACATTTCTTTGTTACTATGCGTTTGTTGTCACTGTAGTCTTTATTGTCTGTATATAAACTGTTTACGGAAACAACAGCCTTTCTGTTTGTTAAAAAACAATTAAACTTTTATGCTCTATTAACATTTGCTCCGGAATCCGATATTAAAGAATAAACTCTAGTACGCCTTTGCTCCAAAAAGGTACTACTCATTCCAGATTTTGTTTAATTGTATGTTGCCGTTTAGCGACAAAATATGTAAAGAGTTTTGCTTTTCAAAGGCTGACCACGTTTTAATTATCATTATTATTACTAGTTGACCAACCCGGCAGTGCCCGGAAAACTCTGAAGGACTGACCCATTGATCTATGAATTACTGTGGTAACTGTTCCATTTATCCAGGTATTACTGTGTTGATTGTCCCATTTATCCATGAATTACAGTGATACTGTCTCTTTCATCCAAATATTACTGTGCTGACTGCCCATTTTATCCAGGTGTCATTACTATGGTAGCTGTCCCTTTTATCCAGGTATTACTGGACTGTCTGTTCCTATTATCGAAGGACTACTATGGTAGCTGTCCCTTTTATCCAGGTATTACTGGACTGTCTGTCCTAATTATCCAAGGATTACTGCAATGACTGTCCCATTTATCCAGGTATTACTGTGGTGACTGTCTAAACCTTGATACAGAGTTATTAATCACTGTAAAGAGAAGCATTTTCAATATTATATATCTACATGGTATCCAGTACATGAAATGGGGTATGATAAACCAATAGAGCTTATTTACCACCTAAATTACAAAGGGAAAGGGAGGGGGAAGGAGAAGGAGGATTGGAGAAGGGGAGGGGGAAGTGGTAGGAGGACTGGGGAAAGTGAAGAAGAGGGTACGGGTTTAAATCATGGCTAATAAGAAGAGTAGTGGGGACAGTGAGTCGCCTTGAAAGATTCTTCTCCTGATGTTAACCTCTGCTAGTCTTATCTCAGAGCTTGTAAGTACTGTATTCTACTTGCCCATAGTATTTTTGAGGAAGCTGGTGGTGCTTTCTCCTGCCCCATTTATGATCAAGGATTCTATTAGCCAAGTGTGTGGTATCAAGTCAAGGCTTTCTTGTAGTCAATCCATGCCATGCTTAGTTTGGTTTTCCTGCTCTTACTGTTCTTCATTACCATTTTGTCTATCACGAGCTAGTCTTTTGTGCCCCTACACTTTCTTCTGCAACCTTTTTGTTGGTGGGGGACGGTGTTTGTATCCTCTAGGTAATTGTATAGCCTCTCACCGATGATACCTGTTAGTAACTTCCCCATTATTGATAGGCAGGTGATAGGCCTGTAGTTACTTGCTTATATTTCCTTTGTTTTTGCCTTTCTGTACCAAGGATGTTTTCCCTGTGGTCATCCATTTGGGCGCATGATGGTTTGTTATCTTTGCAAAACATAAAACGTTGGACATTTAAACAAATTTGTCGTTACGTTGCTAAACTCTTAATTTTTCGTGAGTGTATCTCATGGCATTACCTGCGGGTCGTGAGAAACTGGGAAGTTTGTCTCGTTAATTCTAGTTTAATGAACATCTGTATGAAATATACGAGGTCGTTTTCTCCGGACGATCGCCCCTGTGGGTTTGTCTTTGCCCACGTGAATTGGTGATGCCTCTCTCACGCGTCGTGAGAAAGAAAGAGATGATAGTGGATATGTAGGAAAAGAAGATCTAGCAGTTGATGAAAAAATTTTTAAAAATCAAGAAAAGATAAAGATGACCTTCGATTTTCTTCTTAGTTTATGGCAGTTTCTTTCGACAGAGTGGCAGTTAAGAAAGAGGGAACTGAGATTCTAAATGATTCTGTATAGTGGAATGAGTCAATGCTATTTTCTAGGCCATCAATCATTTATTACAACTAGCAAACATATGTATGCAGAAATTACGTATGAGAATTCGTCCGGTAACTAAGTCTACGGGCATAAACAGCCCCGTTTCACGCCCAGAACTACCTCCGTTTCAAGGAATCCCCTCTCACCTCTACCCCCTTCAGAGATGTGGGGTGGGGGGAGGCAGAATGAAACTCCATTATAAACCATCTTAGATGTCCCCACTATAACCCTGCCAAGTTTCACGCCCATCGGACCAGCCATTTGGCCGTGAGTATATGACAGACAGACGGACAGACATAACGCCCATTATAGTAGATATATACTTAGTTTTTACTTACCCTGTTCATAGTCTTTTATCCAATTTCTAATGACCCTTTATTGCGGATTTTTCGCTTACTCGGGGAGTAAGCCTACAAACTACTTTGTTATTGTTGTTGTTGTTCTTCTTCTTTGTTATTGTTGTTGTTGTTCTTCTTCTTGGGGATAGGAAAGCCCTATGGAAAATGGGATTAATAGAAGTGGGATTGAAAAAGAAACCCACAAAATCACTGTGCAACTTGTTTACTCCTAAGTATTTACAAATACTTAGAAGTAAACAAGTTACACAGTGATTTTGTGGGTTTCTTTTTCAATCTTCATAAGAAAACTGAAAGAAGTTTTTGTTTGGTTTAGAAGTGGGATTAATATTCCCTCTCTCTCTCTTAAAATCGCTCCCCATCTAAAGTTCATAAGATCAAGGCAAAACATCACCGATTCGCCCTTTAAAGCCTCTCTCTCTCTCTTGCAACTTAGTCACACCTCGCCGGAAGATCTGGTTCCCCATCTCAGGAGAATGTCTCCCGATATCTGAGTCATCAATTAAACAGAGGCCACAGATTATCGGATGCTCAGCGTTGCAACATGACTGCAATATTGCCCTGACGGTTGCAGAGCAGCGTTGCCAATTGCGCAATTGCACGCTGCTAGCGAGGAG
>NC_061090.1:38417772-38435272 GCF_015104395.2 Macrobrachium nipponense
ACTGCCGGTACAAGAGTCAAAATGATGGATCGGCCCTAATAAAAGAGAAGCAGGTAATGAACATCTCAAAGGGGCTTTGGATATCAGATATCGTCGACGCAGTGTTCATTCGAACCACCGCTTAAGAAGATTAAAGGAAGATTATCAGCGGGGTGACCTAAATTGGCTTACTTGTGGACGAATCTCTTGGTATAAATACCACCTTTTCTCTGTAAAACTTTTCTCATTCATATACCTGAAGAGAGAGACAGCAGTCTCTGAAATATAGTGCTTTTCTCTCTACATTTTGGTGTTTTTATGGGCTCCTTTTATTAGATATATATATATATATAATATATATATATATATATATATATATATATATATATATATATATATATATATATATATTATATAATTCATTAAACATTTCATAGATAATTTTTTAAAATGACTATAGTCCTTTCCCCAGTTATTATTCCTTCATTCATTAGCCCTTTTCCTCATAAGATCCTCTAAACCCCACCATAGCTCATCTTTTTAAATAAATATTCTATTGCTTTTAATTACTGACTAGAACCCTTCTCGTTCTATGTAAAATTTAAAGTAACTTTATCAACCTAAATTCTGTTTCTGTATGAGGATTATTACCCCAAGAATATCCTACATAAGAAAAAGCTTACTTAAACCACTTTGAAAAAAAAAATGCTTGTCTCCACGACCTCTGCAAAATTTACACAGCCAACATTCCAAAGTCTCTCTCTCTCTCTCTCTCTCTCTTACGCATAGGAGAAGCACACGCTCTCTCTCATATGCATGATCTGGCCCCTCTTTCTCCAACCTAATTAGTTTCGTATTCTTTGACTTCATTTCATTTGGATTTTTTTTTTTTTTTTTTTTTTGGTTTTTTTTTTTTTTTTATCTGGAGGCTTTCCTACGTAATTTAATTTATTCTCTCAGGCCCAGAAAGTCTGCTGCTTCCACGAAAAGGAGGGCTAGTATATAATTTTGTCTTTATGGAGAAAATATATATAAATATATATGCAAACTTATGTGATATGACTGATGCAGTTGTATTTATATTTATAAGCGACCGTGGGAGTGAATTTTTTTTTTTTTTAATATATATATTCTAGAAAGGTTCTTAAATAAGATACGGAGAGAATTCGTGGCTTATCTATGAAATAACTCATATAATTTCCGAGGTTGTTAAAATAGCAAGAGTGAGGTAAAGCAGGTCTGAATGACAATAAAAGACAAAACCGAGAGAGAAAGTTGTTTTTTCCTTTTTCGGGGCTCAGAAGTTGACCCGTTAAACATTTCCGTGCGAGAGACTCTCTAGATACATTTACTGCTGTCTTCGATGTCAGGGAATTAACAAATGTCTCGATTAATTTTAAAAGATTCTATCTATCCATCTACCTTTCTAGAAATCTATATGAATATATTCATATACAACCTGACCAACCCGGCGCTGCCTGGAAAAACTCTGGATGACAATCTATGCGTAGGGGGAGGTTAAAGGGAAAAGATAGGGAAGGGCGATAGAAGGGGGAGGGAGGGAGAAGGGAATGGAGGAGGGGTTTGTGTGTTGACGGTCTGACTGACAGTTCTACTTTTTTCATGGAACTTGCACCATTCAATTCGTGTATGAACTGACAGGTATTACTGTGGTGACTGTCCCTTAGAACCAGGTATGATTATGCTGTCTGTCCCCTTCATTCAGGTGTTACTGTACTGACTGTTCCTTTTATCCAGGTGCTACTGTTGTGACTGTCCCTATTATCCAGGTATTACTGTGGAGACTTTCCCTTTTATCTGGGTATTAGTCTGGTGACTATCCCTTTTATTCAGGCATTACTGTCCTGACTGAAAGCATTTTCAGTAATATATTTTTTATGATCTCGAGTGCACGGAATGAGGCATGCTAAACCCTTAGAGTATATTTACCACACAAGTTACATAGGGAGAGGGAGGTGAATGGGGTACGGGTTTGAAACCTAACCTATTACCTATGATGGGTCAAATTTTGTCTAGATCAGTCAACCGGTTCGGATTTCTATTACGCACCAACGTACATACTAACATACGAACATTCACTTTTATATACATAAGATATATATATATATATATATATATATATATATATATATATATATATATATATATATATATATATATATATATATATATATATATATATATATATATATATATATATATATATATATATATATATATATATATATATATATATATTATATATATATATATATATATATATATAATATAAGATATATGTGATGTGTTTACTCATTCCATCCTACAGTACTATATGACAAAAGAAGAAAGATTATGAACACGCTTTTTGAGTATAGGAAGAGAATCCTTCGCCTCTGCCTAACTATTGACGGTAAGATTAAGTAGGACACGTAGTAGTAGAGAGAGAAAAGGAATGGATTCGCACAGGAGGGGGAAGCAGGAAGGGGAGGGAGGTGAAGAAGAAAGCATGACAATAAGAGGAAAAAAAAAAAAAAAAAAGGTGGGGGGGTTAAAAGAACTTTCCCTTAATGCTTCAGAGAAAGAGCCAGGAGACAGATTTGCTCGGATAATTCTTTTAAGAATACGGTTTTCGTTTCTCTTTTCAATCCTCTGTTTTTTTGTGGGATGGAGACAGACAGACAGTCAGCACAGACAGAGAACTTTCGTACCTGCCATAAAATCTGTATAGCTAAAAATCTTCCATAGCAGACAGACAGACAGACAGACGGAGAGAGAGAGAGAGAGAGAGAGAGAGAGATTACATACGTGACAAAATCTGTAAATATACTCTTTAAATAAACTAAAACTACCAGATCCTTCATGACAGAGAGAGAGAGAGAGAGAGAGAGAGATAGCTTACGTACCTGGCATGAACTTTATATAGCTAAAAGCAGAGCATGTCTCAACACTTCACCAAACCTTTCATGAGAGAGAGAGAGAGAGAGAGAGAGAGAGAGAGAGAGAGAGAGAGAGAGAGAGAGAGAGATTACGTATGTGACAAAATTTGTAAATATACTTTTTAGATAACTTAAAACTAAAAAAAATATCTCTCACAAGCAGATCCTTCATGTGTGTGTGTGTGTGAGAGAGAGAGAGAGAGAGAGAGAGAGAGAGGAGAGAGAGGAGAGAGAGAGAGAGAGAGAATAAAAATTATATTAGGGCGTCTTTTAAACATGTTGCAACTCATGTTATTCACTTGCAAGTCCTGATCCCACTGCAGTGGTTGCGACATTCCTCTCTCTCTCTACTCTCTCTCTCTCTCTCTCTCTCTCTCTCTCTCTCTCTCTCTCATCATCTCTCTCTCTCTCTTTGATAGAAAAATGGAAGAAGTGAAGGTGGACCACTGAAGCTGTAAATGGCCAGGACAGATAAATAGATAGATCTATTGATAGATAGATAGGGTCACGATACTGAAAATATAGACAAAAAAAAAGCAATAATCACCACATTTTCTAATCAACCAATGCATGAACGACTGGGAAGAGAGAGAGAGAGAGAGAGAGAGAGAGAGAGAGAGAGAGAGAGAGAGAGAGAGAGGAGTAATTCATAACATACTAAAGAAAGGTACCGAAGGAACATAAACAATGAAAATGCCTTAAAAAAACGACACACCATTTTTTTTAACGTTGTTGCTGTCAAACGGTGAACCTTTGCAAGCTCTCGTCGACTCTTTGGAAGAAGAAGAAGAAGAAGAAGGAGAAGAAGAAGATAAATAAACAAACTGGCAGAGAATTCATAGAGCTCAAACAATCAGACCCTCCCAGTCTGTGAGATGGACTAGGCCCGGTCTTTCCCTTAACTCCTCTGAAATGATAAAGTAGTTCTGCATTAGTTTATTATTCTTAGAGATATAGAGCCTCACATTCTCTGTACAGAAATATAATATTTTCATGTTTTATAACTGAGTTGTCCTATTTACATGTATGATATTTTCTATCATAATAAAAAAAAAAAAATAAAAAATTAAAGCACTAATGTAATTTAGTAACATTCTTAGAGATACAGAGGCTCACTTTCTCTGTAAAGAAACATATTTCCTGCTTCATGACCGATTTGTCCTATTTACAGGTATGATATTTTGTCATAAAGAAAATAATTTAAAGCACAAATGTAATCTAATAATGTAAAGAAAATCGTAACTTTTTCAACGACCACGCCCCCTCTAAGAATTGGTCCTTCCCGCCACGCCCCCTTCGCATCTATTAAGTAAAATTCACTCCCAGATTCAAAAAGAAAGAAAGAAAAAGAGACCTTACCTTACAGACCTTACATCTTGTTCGGGTTGCCCCAGGTCCCTCAGTGTGAGGCACCTCTAATGTCTACCAGAGAGTTCCTAGTACCTCTTCCAGTATATTTTGCATCTTCCAATCTTGGATGGTCTGGGATGCAGCTTAGATATTTGTCGAGTTTATTCTTAAACACATCTACGCTCACTCCTGATATATTCCTCAGATGAACTGGCAACACATTGAATAGACGCTGCATTGTCGATGCTGGTGCGTAGTGGATTAATAGTCCTGTGTGCTTTCCTTATTTTTCCTGGTATGGTTTTGGGCACTGTTAATCTACCTCTGCTTTGCTCTTTCTGATATTTTTAGCTCCATGAGGTTTTCGGCAATTTCTTCTATCTGTTTCCATGCCTGAATTATCATGTAGCGTTCTCTTCTCCTTTCTTGACTATATAATTTTAGGGATTGTGGTCATTTCCAGTAGTCAAGAACCTTAACTTCTTCTTTTCTAGCTGTAAAGGACCTTTGTACACTCTCTATTTGTGCAATATCCTTTTTAGTGTGGGTACCATATCATATTGCAATTTTCAAGTGGACTACGAACATATGTTTTATAAAGCATAATCATGTGTTCAGCTTTTCCTGTTTTGAAGTGCCGTAACAACATTCCCATTTTTGCTTTTCATTTTGCCAATGGAATTGCTATTTGATCATTGCATAACATGTTCCTATTCATCATCACACCAAGGTCTTTAACTGCTTCCTTATTTGTGATTGTCTCATTATGAGGTCTCCTATATGCATATGTAAGGGTTACATTTAAAATACATATTCCATATGTATAAGTACTCTAATGACCTAAGAGGTCAATGTTGAGATAACTGTTACGGCCTCCGAGAGAGAAGTCCGCTTCAGGTTCGATATAAAAAAAAAAAAAAATAAAAAATTCAACACCAACAGTTGAAACTGGGGATACGAATATAGAAAGAAACACTAACACAACAAAGGTTTATTTACAAGCTTACTAACAAAGGTAAAGGCAGAATGGTATCTCCTATTCACATAAAAGAATAGAATCTTAAACTGCATGAACTGGGGGAACAGCGAGGTAATTCAAATACTTGCTAGTTAGTTGCGACTCGAAGCGATGGCTTCACAAAAGGAGAATGGTGATTGCAGATTGCAGGCGTCTTCTTGACTCCATATTGCAGAAAATAAAGTCTACTCTTGATACTTGAAAGGCAGGAACTCCCCAAAAAAAAAAACCTCTAGCAGGACATTTTTCTTCTCTGAAGTCTGCTCAACGGGCGAGATAACTCGGTCGTCCTCTCCTGAAGACAGCTAGACCAGAATCCAACCAACTCTCCAGCAACTTTTCCTGTGATCCTTCGATTGTTCCTTTTTCTCTTATCTCTCTCAGAATGATCTCTGCTGCTGCTGATCTCTCACTGATAATGTGGTCTGTGGCTCTTACTGAGGATATCTCTCTGTGACTAACTGATGATCTCTCCTGATACTCTTACTGATGATCTATGCTCCCTCCTACTTCGTCCGTCGCATTTATACAGCATTCTAGGGGCGGAGCCTACGGCGAACGTCACAAACTCCCGAGATTACCGGAACTTCTTAGATGAATCTAGACGAGGTATTGCATCAGAAATCGCGGCATTTCTCATGTCACGTCGGCGCCTGTCGAGTTCCACAAAACTCCTGCCGATTCTAGAACCATCATGAGAACAGGCGCCTCCAACAACATGCGTGAATGACTCTTTACTGCCGAACTTCTCGTTAATGCGTTTTCCTTTCGTTTATCTTCCTTTGCTATAAAGCAATTACCATCAAACGCCCCCCCAAAAGAGAAAAAAATGAAATCAACTGATTTTACTTTTTCCTAAAGAGAAACAAGAATTAAACAGAAGGGAAACAATTCTGCATAAAGCTTAAATACTTCTTCAACAACTCGTGCCAAAACAGAAAACGGTCATTAGGCTACTCATTCTGAGAAATCTCTAGAGAGACTATCAGCTAATATATTATCCTTTCCTCTTATAAGAACTATCTTCAGGTTATAATCTTGTAATTCTAAACTCCAACGCATTATACGTTTATTCTTGTTCCTAAACCTCTCCAAATAAACTAACGGATTATGGTCAGTATACGCAGTTAAAACAGAACCGCTATGTGTGTAAATCTCAAAGTGTTGCAAGGCTATAACTACACCAAACAATTCCTTTCAATATTGAAATAGTTCTATTGCGCCTTATCCAGTTCCTTTGAATAATAGGCAACTGGGAGTTTCATTTCATTCACTTCTTCTAACAAAACCCCTCCTACGCCAATATCACTGGCATCGATCGCTAAATTAAATTCCTTACCAAAATCGGGTAATAATAGAACTGGCTCGTGAACCATTATAGCCTTTAACTTGTTGAAGGCTTCCACACACGCGACATCAAATACAAAAATGCGTCCTTTCTTAAACAGATTAGTTATGGGAGCGCTTATTTCCGAGAAATTTGGTACGAATCTACGGAAATACGAAACCATTCCGAGAAATCTCATGGCCTGTTTTTTTAGTTGTTGGGTTGATTGGAAATTCACGATAGCTTCTATGTTCCGATCCTATGGACAGATTTTACCAAGACCTACCTTATGTCCTAGATAAGTAATAGAGGCTTTCCCAAATTCGCCTTTCTTTAGATTAAGAACGAGATTCGCTTTGGTAAGGGCCTTCAAGACTCTCACCAAAATCCTTACATGATCCTCCCAAGTCTCTGAAAATATCACAAGATCATCTAAGTGCACGACACAGTTGTTGATGCCATTTAATACTTTATTCATTAAACTTTGGAAGGTACTAGCTGCATTCTTCAAGCCAAAAGCCATATCTTTGGGCTCGAAACTACCAAATGGCGCTATAAAGACAGAAATTTTCTGGACCCTTTCACTTAAAGGTACTTGCCAATAACCTTTAGCCAAATCAAGCTTCGAGATGAACTTGGAATTTCTGATTCTATCTAAGCAATCGTCAATCCTGGGGAAGGGAAAATTACTTTGCTTCATTACACTGTTTACCTTCCGGAAATCAATGCACAATCTATCTGATCCATCTTCCTTTTTCACCAGAACTACCGGGGAACTCCATTCACTCTCGCTAGGTACTATCAAATCATCATCTAGCATGTAATTAATTTCCTTCCTCACAGATTCTGCCTTTTCTGGGTTCAGATGATATGGACTTTGCCTAATGGGTTTAGTGTCCTGCAACTCAATATCATGTTCTAAAACACTGGTTAGGCCTAGTTTGTCACTAATAGTTTCAGGATAATTCACTAAAACATTACGTATTTCCCTCACCTTTTCCTCTTCTAAACCCTGATTAAAAACTTAGAAATTCTTAAGCACCTCAGAGTTTTTCTCAAAGCTAATTTCTTTCTGGGACACCGTCACTACAGGCACAGGGCGTTCGTTATATTTCATGAGCAAATTTACATGCAGCCACTTTGCTCTACGTTTACCCATATCTATTAAATAATTCAGATTCCCCCTCTTCTCTAAAACTGAAAAAGGACCTTCGAACTTATACGATAAAGAAGGACCTTCTTTCTGAATCAATACAAAAACTTTATCTCCTACACAGAGATGTCTCTCTTTCGCTCTAAGATCATGTTTTCGTTTATTTTCCCCTTGACTCTCCCTCTCGTTCTACTTCGCTAATTGCCAAGCATCCCTTAAACTGTTTTTATAATGCTTTAGATTAGTGATGTAGTCCTCACTACTTTCTTTATTCCTTAAGTTACATTTTAATATTCCCAAAGAACCTTTAGCGATGTGACCAAAAAAAAAGCTCAAAAGGACTAAATCCTGTAGTGTCGCTCGGTGCTAACCTTAAAGCTAACAGAACGAATGGTAACTTTTCTTCCCAGTCGTGTTCGAAGTTCTTACACAATTTCCGTGAGCAACTTTTTAACGTTTGATGAAATCTCTCCACAATGCCTTGTGATTCGGGATGATAAGGTGTGGAGGTTACGAGTTTGATGGCTAACCCTTTCATTCTATCCTTGAAATATGTGAATACAAAATTACTACCATTATCACTCATTGTAGTACGAGGCAGATCAAACTTATAAAAATAATTTAACAATCGTCTAACTACGGTCCTCGCGTTGCCGCTTCTTACGGGTACCGCTTCGGGATAGTGAGTTAGTCTATCAATGATGGTTAACAGATATATATTCCCTCCCTTACTTCTAGGCAAAGGTCCAACAATATCAATAACTACATTCTCAAAAGGTTCGCCTACCGAAGGAATATTACACAACGGAGCTCTGGGGATTACTTGATTCGGTTCCCGGCACTTTGGCATTCATGACAGTTTAAAACATACCTCTTTGCATCATTTTTCATTTTTTTAGGCCAAAAGTACGCACTACTATCCACTTGAAAGTTTTTATTTACTCCCCAAATGTCCTTGCTCATCGTGTGCTAGCTTCAAAACTAGTTCACGAAGCTTCCTAGGAACTACTAATTGTTCTGTGATTTCCCCTTTTACTACCTGACTTCGGTCGAACATATTGACACAAAACTTCGTCCTTTAAACAAAAAGTTTCCTTACACGCATCATCAAGATCATCATCCAGCTCACATTCGAAAATTCGGGTTAGTGTCTCATCCTCTCTCTGCAACTTGACTAGCTCATTCTTATCCAAAATGTTAGAGCCTAATTCATCACTAACTAGGACTAGATACAGGTACATTTACTACATTACTCTTGACAGCTACCCCTTCCCCTTGGCTCTCACTGTCAACGATAGAGTTAGGTTTCTCGGCCACGCTCATGCCAAGATCAACCTCGCGTTTTCCTTTACTTTTTCTTTCTTTGCTATGAAGCAATTACCATCACAGCATATTAAAGCACCTGAACAACGCCAGTCTGGAACAGACTTTTGTCAAGAAGTCGATCCAATTTTCTGGCAAGTCTCTTCTCGTTATCAGCCCACGAAGCCTTTATCTGGAATCATTAAAAATGGACGACAGAAAAGCATCTTTTCCTGGGTGCAAGACCAGATTCACCTCCTAAGAATGTGGTGATAAAAATTCTAATATTTTATAGTGAGGTTAAGAGAATTAATGTTCCGAGCCATTTTGGGATAATTAGCCTGTTAAGAAAAGCACTTATACTTGTTGGAATACTGAATATAACTGAAGTCATATTGTGATGGAATGAAAACATTACTTTTACTTACAGCAACTAACTTAATACATTATGAAATTACTGGCTTATTGCAATCAAAAATTACTTTTTTACCTTAAAAAACCATTCTGAAATAACTTTGTCTTATTGCTATGAAATCAAAACAAATTACTTATGTCTAACGGCAATTAACTTAAAAAACAAAGAAAATACTTATTGCAATAAAATTAAAACAAATCCCTTTTGTCTTACTGCAATTACCTTAAAACATTCAGAAATTTCTTTGTATTACAATAAAATTAAAAATTAACTCAATACATTATGAAATTACTGGCTTATTGCAATCAAAAATTACTTTTTTACCTTAAAAAACCATTCTGAAATAACTTTGTCTTATTGCTATGAAATCAAAAAAAATTACTTATGGCTAACGGCAATTAACTTAAAAAACAAAGAAATTACTTATTGCAATAAAATTAAAACAAACATCACTTTGCTTACTTAAAACGCAATTACCTAAAACACAATTCAGAAATTTCTTTGTATTACAATATTAAAATTAAAAATTATTTTAATAAAACTGAAATTACTTAGGGTTACTGCAGTTAAAAACTTCTGAAATTATTCTTACTGCAATTAAATTAAAACTTATAAACCGAAATTAACTTAATGCAATGAAACTTCAACAAAAAAATAGGTTTGTCTTACTGCAATTAACTTGAACTATAATTAACAGATGCTGCAATTAAACATTATATTAACTGCCTTACTGCAATTAACTTTAAAGATTGACAATATGAACTCAGAAGCACTAATTTCCGAAATTGACTTAAAATTAATGTTTGAACTGAAAACTTGAAAATTTACTCTATAAACTTTAAAAAATGGTAAGTGTAATCAAAGTTTTAAAGGTAATTCTTCAGAAGCAGTCCGCACTGGATATTAAAATAAATAATCACCTACATGGAAAGAGCATGTGAAAAGCAATATAAAAAGCATAGTCATTATATGAGAGATTGAACGGGGTGGAATTAAATGAGCTTGATAATTTTTACCTCGAATTTTCCTAAGTCGGGAGAGGTGTTTCCCTCTACGGTAATGTTTACTTTTAATGAAGCCCTCTAATTCTTACGCAAAACAACCAGAAAGGAGTGCTTTGCAGCAATAATAATAATTGGGAGCACCTACTGATTCACGGTCCCACTCGACCGCCGACCGAAATCGGCGGAAGAACACCAAAGCCGATATGGCGGAGATACCAAAACAACAACAAAGTAATGAGCGACTACATATCGGCGACCATCGATTTGTGTGCTGTCAGTAGGCCGTAGCGGAACGGCGCTTCGCGCCTTATCCGCAAATTTAAAAAAGATTCTTGGCAAGCACGGCATGTACGGCAAGAGGTAATGTTGCGCTGCGCGCGCTACCCACAGGGTTTTACAGTAGGGTGGCTACTTACCGTGGCAAGATAGATTTGGGTGTCGCATCGCTTACGCCGACGTCCTTTCGTCACTACAGTGCGATCACACCCAAGGCGTTCCTGTTGTAGTCGATCCGACAAATAGCTCCACAACACTCGTAGTTTTTTTGGCTGAAGAATTAAATTATGTCTCTGAGCATATTCAATCACAACTTCTTTACCACCACCACTAGACAAATAATGATAAAATTCACAGTAACCCACATTGCACTGCAACAATCGGTAGGAAATCGAAGGTCTCTGTCAAAATTAATGCCAGAAGGGCCACCACTACCTCTGCCATAGTACAGGAAGCAAAATGCCGGTTTTTGCTTCATTTTTTTTTTCGAGTATTCAGTCAAACAAGGATACCAGTGGACACTGGACAGCTAACTTTATTACTCCGCTGAAATGCTAGTGAAACTTAGTTTTTGACTAAAGTCGTTCGTAATTGGTTATGAAAACCCATGACGTCCATAACGATGTCACACCTCTCAGCCAATAATGAGTAACTGGAACTGCTTTTGTTTCCGTAGAAAGTAAGTTAGAGGGCTCATTAAAAGTAAACATTCCGTAGAGGACACCTCTCCCGACTTAGGAAAAATTCGAGGTAAAACTTATCAAGCTCATTTAATTCCACCCGTTCAATCTCTCATATAATGACTATACTTTCTATATTGCTTTTCACATGCTCTTTCCATGTAGGTGATTATTTATTTTAATATCCAGTGCGGATTGCTTCTGAAGAATTACCGTTTTAAAGGCCAAAACTACAAATTAACACTATTCGGTAAAATTAAACTGTAGGAAGCAAAATAAATACCTAATTTTAGTATATAGTAAAAAAAAAATGAATTTCTATTAACTACTATACACTAGATTGTACGAGAACTAAAAACTCAAAAAGCTTCCAAAATAAAGTCAAAATTGTTTAAAACTTCCCTAACCTTAGTAGCTTCCATATTTAATCAAAGAAAAAAATCATGTTTAGTGAAATTAAGTCTAAATAAAAATTTTAAATTACAGTTTTAATTACAGTAAATCTAAATTTTAATTTTAATAAACAGATCATACCAGAAACACCATGCAATAATAATTCTCTCATATTAAGAGTTTCTAGAGATAATAAAAGCCCTGCAATAATGACTCCTACATAAATATTTTGAAATTCACTTCTCAAGCCATATCATCACCTATGCAACAAAAACCACTAGCATAACTATTTTTTTATTCCAAATGAAATTACATCACCCTAACTTAGTGATTCTGATGTTAACCTGAAGAATTAAAAAGTAATTAGTTTGCTCGTACCACTCCTATGTCATTACGGTAATGACATGGAATGCCCCATCCCTTCAGGGGTGCGGGCGTGGGTACGAGCAAATAGAACATAGTGTGAAGTGTTACCCATCTGATAAGGAATAAATTTCTATTGGCAGATGTCCTCAAAGCAGTCAAGTCTGTCTTAAAGTAATCCAGTCCACGATAGATCCAGAAAATTCAAGAAAAGACCAGTTCCTGAAAGAGAACCAAATATTTTATCTGCATATAAGCAAGAAAATTTAAACCTACACTAACTTGAGTTTTTAAAAAAGGAATAATGCAGGAAAAATTGCGATAAGTGGATAAACTCAAACAAACTCAAAGTCATGAAAAACCGTGACATCACAAAGATTCAATAAACCTTATGCTTTGCAATATGTAAAGTATGTAAATAGAATATTTAATATTGAAAAAGCTGATAGTTCCGTAATATAAGAAAACTTTAATTATAACTGTTCATTACAATCCTTAGACTGCTATCAGTACAGTAAAGTAAAAATATGCAAAAAATATACCTGTATACTTAACAATCTCTAAACAAGAGTCGATCTGGCGATACGTCAAGAAATAATAAATCCCCAAAAAATGTCTTAAAGGTTAAGGCAAAGTACACCTGAAATAGATTTAAACTAAAAGAGAAAGTCAAAATATTTTTGTTTATTCCATAAACATGAAATAAGTGACTAGCACTATGCATCATAAAAGTGAAAGGTCACTATGAAAATCCACTTCGTATTACAGAAAAAGCTAATTTATCTAGAACTTGCGACTTAACTAAAGCTTAAACACCTCGTAACGACGTTTGAATAAAATAAATCAAACTGCATTCGTTTAAAACGAGGATCCCGAAGTAGTACGACGTACCAACATTCTAACACTGGATAAACGAAACTCCGTATAAGCAACACAAATCCACAAGATACTTTGGATTATGCATAAATAACACCTTCCCTGAACACTGAAGAACAACCTCCACGCAGCACTAGTGAAAACATTGACACAAAACATACTTATCCTTGTAATACGCCGCTGATATAGATAACTCTCCTCAAAGGACACAACATCCCACTATATTTCAGCAAGTAACTTCTTCAACGGAGAACTATAACTTCCTTGTCGACGTCATAAGATTAACTGTCTGTAAGACGGGTCTTTGACGAAAACTACCTAAACGTAACTACGCTGTTGAACGACGATACCGTCGTTAAAAGGGAATATCTTAAGGTAGCCAGAGAGAGAGAGAGAGAGAGAGAGAGAGAGAGAGAGAGAGAGAGAGAATATCTTTCGTTGCTTTAATTGGATTTCAGAATGTGTAAAATTTCCCAATTATCCTCTTCAACGTCGTGCAATCGGAACTTCAAAAATTCAAGGAAAGATGCAATACACTACTACCATAATACTATGCTCCCTTGCATTTTAGTTCGTTTTTATCTATTTATTAATCAAATTATTTATTTATCTTTTTAATATGCGAGATCTCTTCTTTCTGTATTTCCCTTTAACTACTCCTCTTAATGAACACCATATTCTTTGGAAGCTTGAATTTAAAGTCACTGGCTCCTTTGGTGGGTTTGTTTCCATATGAATAGGGTTCAGCTTCTAGAATAATAATAATATATAATAATAATAATAATAATAATAATAATAATAATAATAATAATAATAATAATAATCATAATAATAATAATAAAAAAAAAATAAAATAATAAGGATATGGGATATGCCAGTGGAAATCGTACCCATAATCATAGGGGGGAGGCACTAGCACGATGCCAGATCCCTGAAAAGGAATCCTAGAAAAACTAGAGGCTGAAGTAGCTCCAGGACTCATGCAGAAAGAGTGTGATCCTAGAAACGGCACACATAGTAAGAAGAGTGATGGACTCCTAAGGAGGCAGGATGAACAACCCGGAACCCCACACTATAAAATACCACCCACCGTCGAATTGGAGGACTGTGATAGAGCAAAAAAAAAAAAAATAAAATAAAATAAATAAAATAATAAATATAATAATAATAATAATAATAATAATATAATAATAATAATAATAATAATAATAATAATAAGAAACACCAGCTACCTTGCAGTAATAAGTGGTATGAGCACCAACCTGAAGGAGTGATAGAAAACGATCAGGCAAAGATCCTCTGGGACTATGGTATCAGAACAGATAGGGTGATACGTGCAAATAGACCGGACGTGACGTTGATTGACAAAATCAAGAAGTATCACTCATTGATGTCACAATACCATGGGACACCAAAGTTGAAGAGAAAGAATGGGAAAAAATTGATAAGTATCAAGACCTGCAAATAGAAATAAGAAGGATATGGGATATACCAGTGGAAATTGTACCCATAATCATAGGAAAACTAGGAAGCACGATCCCAAGATCCCTGAAAAAGGAATGGAAAAAAACCTGAAAAAAAAAAAA
This sequence comes from Macrobrachium nipponense, assembly GCF_015104395.2. Classification (NCBI taxonomy): domain Eukaryota; kingdom Metazoa; phylum Arthropoda; class Malacostraca; order Decapoda; family Palaemonidae; genus Macrobrachium; species Macrobrachium nipponense. The sequence continues at coordinate 38,432,434 of NC_061090.1, forward strand.
CTAGAGGCTGAAGTAGCTCCAGGACTCATCAGAAGAGTGTGTTCTTAAGAAACGGCGCACATAGTAAGAAAAGTGATGGACTCCTGAGGAGGCAGAATGCAACTCGGAACCCTCCACACTGTAAATACCACCCAGTCGAATTGGAGGACTGTGATAGAAAAAAAAAAACATAAACAAATAATAATAATAATAATAATAATAATAATAATAATAATAATAATAATAATAATAATAATAATAATAATAATAATAGTTACATTTAACACATAGAAACAACCTTCATTTACATGCTCGTCCCAAACCTAATTACGGTACTACTCAACATGCGTGCCGTCTTCCACCCTAACCTTTCGAAATGAGATCATTCTTGCCCCAGCTTTAGCAATTAAGACATTAGTGCAGTCATGTGTGAGAAATACGAGAGGGAGCTTTGCACTGCTCGCTCGTAGACATCCAACGACGGGGGTAGGTTAATGAAAATGTGGATTCCCTGAGGAAATAAGTTGTTTTCATTCTGCTTAATAGGTTCTTTCGTCTTTCTATACATGCTCAGTTCAGAGACAGACTCTGATAAACCCGAGATGGGCCCCAAAGGGAAATTAATTCTGCAGAAAGAGTGACAAGTCAAAGGAAAAGGTGATAAACAGGTGAATGAATGAATTTGAGGGAACGGGAAATGAAATAGGTAAGTCTGAATTCGGGAGTCGTCAGCAGAGAGAAGTAGTGAATTTGCTACTCTTTTTGTTTTTTTTAACTATTGGTGGTCAGAAGATTGCACAGGAGCTTCAGGTAAACTGTTGCACGTTTTAGTTGTAGCAAACTGAAAAGTTGGGAAAAACTCTATCGCGAGAATATATATAATGTTCTCAGAGGTCCACAATAAAAAATAAAAAAGTTACGAGTTCGTATATAATTTAAAAAAGCTTTCGAACCCTTCCCTGGGTTCATCTTAAGTCCAAAAAAAATCGAGAAGTATTAAATTAAACATTTGGAGACTAAAATATTGCACACTGCAAAAGTAAACAGTTCCACGTTTTAGTTGTAGCCAAGATCAAACTGCCAGGAAACTGAGTAATATTGAACCAGATACTAGCAAACGATACACTGCGTGCGGTATCAGCCTGCCTAATGCTGAGAGCAAAGAGAGGTAGGTTCGTAATGGTATTTGTGTGTGGAAGGGTTTTCTAAATGAAAGACCCATTCCTGTTCTCATAATGAATAAGAAGGCCAAAACAAATCCCTCGTAACTACAGCCTTAAAATGTATAAGGAAATCAGCGATACATTTCCCACATCGGGAACGAACCCGGGATTCACAGGTGGAGAGGGGAGGTGGTGGGGGGGAATCTATGAAAAGATAGTTAGGTGAGATGTGATATAGAAATTTATTCCCATTGCAAAAAATGACCGACAATATTCCCTGAAAGGTAAGCAAAGATATATGGTCATGATGTGATATAGAAATCTATTCCTATTGCAAAAAAGATTGACCATATTAAATTCCTTGAAAGTTAAGCAAAGAGATTTGGCTATGATGTGATATAGAAATCTATTCCTGTTGCAAGATATGATTGACAATATTCCATGAATGTTAAACAAAGATATTTGGTTATGATGTGATCTAGAAATTTATTTCTATTGCAAAAAAGATTGACAATATTAAATTCCTTGACAGTTAAGCAAAGATATTTGGCTATGATGTGATATAGAAATCTATTCCTATTGCAAAAAACTATTGACAATATTCCATGAAAGTTAAGCAAAGATAATTGGCTATGAAGTGATATAGAAATCTATTCCTATTGCAAAAAAGGGATTGAGAATATTTCCATGAAAGTTAAGCAAATATATTTGGCTGAGATGTGAGATAAAAAGTGCATTTCTATTGCAAAAATGACTGCCAATATTTCACTGAATGTCATTCAAAGATATTTTTTTGTTATAAAGTTGATCAAGGCGTTATCTCGACAGAACCATCTATCCCACTTATCCCCGACATAAAAAGACATTTGAAATGCCTGATGGCCGACTGCCAGTACGAGATATGTTAATTAAACCTTCCCCTCGTATTTGTGTCATGTCTGTGTGACCTCGGGCTAATGGCTTTGGAGAGAGAGAAAGTCCTTACCGGGGAATTTTATCGACGAAATGTAATTAAGGGATTAATTACTCTAGCGTTTCTGGCGTCGCCCGAATGATGGAGAAAATAATTCTTTGAAGTTTTTGTTTTAATACTAAGGAAAAACGTCTTTGTGAGATGAGCAGAAGTAATTATCAGTGTTACGAAGAAAAAAGTAAAACTAAGGTGAAGGTTTGTCAGGAGAGGGTATGTTTGGTGTTTATGAGATATATTTATCATGATTATGTTATACATGGCCTCTATCTCTCTCATATGCCATATGCATATGCATATGCATACACACTTTTATATATATAAATATATATAAATATATGTGTGTGTGTGAATAAATTCTTCTGTTAAAACAGGATACGTCTCAAGTATAAAAGGCCCCTTAAAACACTGGCTTAAAGCTAAGGACTATATTTTATAGTGTGTGTGTGTGTGTGTGTGTGTGTGTGTGTAGAGTAATGATAATAATTATTTAGGGTTTAGTATCAAATGATTTGAAAATGAATGTAAACCAAAATATATAGACACTTAACCAAAGATTCCTCTAGTTATTAAGTAAGGCAAAAAAATAAGCAACAGAATAAAAGCATAAATTTACCTAAATTTATCCCCAGTGTACTGCACTCGAGTTAACAAGAGACAAAAGACAATACATAAACAAAAAATATGCTCAAAGCCATATTCCGACCGAAGTTCTGCAATGCAGTGA
>NC_061090.1:38439824-38447324 GCF_015104395.2 Macrobrachium nipponense
TTTTACGTTGGTCAGTCAAGTAAAAATTTATGTGTACGTATTAAGCAGCATATGTATTCAGTTAGAACAGCCAGACTTCAAATGCATGTTTATCCATCTGAGTGAAAAATCTCATTGTATTAATTGGGGTGATACCTCGGTAATTGCTAGATCTAATGATTATGTTTCAAGAAATTTACTGGAATCGGCAATTATACAAATCACTAATAAAAGCAAACTAAATCTTAGTCTGGGAATGTACCATTTGGACCCATATATTAGTAAGATGTTTATGAAGGACCTTAAAATAAATGAACAACTAATAAATTAGTCCCACATGTATATAGTTATTATTTCTTTCTTTCTCTCTCTCTCTCTCTCTGGTTCGATATTCTTTCTCCCTCTTTCTCTTGCTCGATATATATTTATTTATAGTTTTCTTTGGTCTTTTCATTAATAATATTTTTTTGGAAAAATTTGTGCAAAATTCATAATATTAAATTGTAAATGCTTCCGTGTTTTTCAAAATGTACTGTTTTCTGGAAGAATAACTTGTTTACTGCGTGTATCCTTCAAGTGTGGCTACCCTCAGGCGGTTCCTCCTTTCTGTAGAGTGAAATTGCCCTTATTGCTAATCTTGTAGTGTTAGTTTGGATATTAAGCCTTCTTTTGACTATGTTGTCCTCTTTAAAATCAGTTTGCCTTCAGTAAAGGGTCCGAAACAGGACCGAAAGTACTCGGCTATCTCGCTTTTTCATTTTCCATCATGGAAAAAAACCTTTATTTATACATAGCATCACGTTTTATATACTTCGTGATAAAGTTATTCATATATATATATATATATATATATATATAATATATAAAATATATAAATATATATATATATATATATATATATATATATATATATATATATATATATATATATATATATATATATATAATATATATATATATATATATATATATATATATATGTAATTTTCCAAAAAATAAGAATGAAATTAAATAAATCTCGAATAATTTTCTGCCAGTTATTAATAACATAACTATATTCTCAAAATAACACAAAAGACAAGATTCCCGAAACATATACGAAAAATACGACTTATACAAAGGAGCCGATAAAAAGGGGGAACCAGAAATAAGACCGAGGGGAGAAAAAGAGAGGAAGTGAGAAAGGTAAGAGAGGGAATATAAGGAAAGAAAAATAATGGATGGGTGGGTAAACGGAGCAAAGGAAAGAAAGGCAGAAAATCAAAAGGCGGAATTATCTTGATTTAGAAAAACAAAAGAATAATTTTTTCTCTTCTCTCTCTTGCTCTCTTTCTTTCTCCATTTTGCTCTCTTTTTCCTCTCTTTTACTCTCTCTATTTGGTTCTTTTGCTCTTTTTCATCTCTTTCATTCTCTTTCTTTCCCTCTTTTGCTCTCTTTCTTTCTCTCGTCTACTCTCTTTATCCTCTCTTTTGCTCTCTTTCTCTCCCTGAAGAATCTTTTTCTTCTCTTTTTCTTCTTTCATTTGCTCTCTTTAGCTCTCATTCTCTCCCTAAAGAATCTTCTTTTTCTCCTCTCTTTCGCTCTCCTTCTCCTTTCATTTGCTCTCTTTGCCTCTCTTTCTGTCGTGGATATAATCTGCATATTTTGGTAATCCATAAAATGGACACATACTTACAATATATAATAATGCATTCATATAATTAGAATCCATTCGTAAATGCATCCTCGTCAGTTAATATTCCACGAAAATTAACATTCCATTCAATGACTGCATAGCCATCCAGCCTGCAACATACATAGATGGCACCGAAGCATCAACAAAGTCAGCAAACAGAATATTTGATCATTTCAAATTTCATGGAGATGAGGAGGAAATCTCTAATGGAAAACATTTCATTCTCTCAAAAGAGATCGAGTTAATCTGGAGAAATATCCCGAAGAGAAGCGGATAAGTCATTCCCATTTTCTATTTCGATTTGAAATAATGTTGGAATTCATAATACGTAGCAAGATGTACATTTTTAAAAAAGTGTTTTGCATACATTGTATTTCCAGTTTCACTCGAATTACCGTTAAATGTAAATCATATTATGAACGTGTTTTTAACTTGGTGTGTAACCATATTTCCTCTTTAGTGGAGCAGTAATTATTTCAACGGGACGGCGAGAGGAATTTGCTCAGGTACAGATTTCACGTAATTCAGATGATAACAGATATGCTTTTAAAATAACTTTCCCGCTTTTTGCTTACTCGGGAAGTAAGCCTACAAACCACTATGTTGTTGTGGGGGGGGGGGGGAGGGGGGGGGGGGGTGTGGGGGGGGGTGAGGGGGGGGGGGGGAGGAAAGCCCTATGGACGTGTCTAAAAAAGGTCTAAAAAAGGTGTTTCGCGTTGAGTTAAAGATACAGGAATTTTAGGATAGGATATTTGCGATTTATTCATTTATTTGAATGAAAAATGTAAAAATAATTAATGTGTATGTTAAATAGTACAGAAAAATTATTTCTAATAAAATATAGCATATTTATCTTTCATTTTCGACGTTGAATCAAGGCTCTATTTGACCATAAATTTATTTATGGCTTAATGAATTTAGGCTGTTTTCTGCCGAGCCATTTTTATAATTATCTGTGTATTGATAGAATTATTTTATATTCATTTCATGTTTTCTTTTCTTTTTTGGTGGGGGCCTATAAATGTGTTACCTTCTTAATCTCTCACAGAACCTGAAGATGGACAGTTTGTCACACGTTGTCAACAATAGAATGTGAATAAAGAATAGAAAAACAATTTTAAGGTTTGATTTGATGCTACATTTCCCCACCATATTAATGTTTCCTTCATCTGAACATTTCAATACAGTAAACAAAATCTATATTTTTGTTTGTATACGACAGGCAAGGAAAAAAATTCCTCCTAGATTAAAGAAATCTGATCCTTTCGATGACCAAAAGGGGACACGAGAACAATGCCGGAGACGATAACCAGAATTTCGAGGCGCAGGAGATTGGCTGGAAAAATTTATTTTTTTAAAATTTGAAATGGAAAATGGGCGGAAGGAATAGTAAATATTGACTGTAAAGAAAGAAAATCGAATATTTTTTCTAACTTAAGACATCGTAGATTCTAAACGTTGCAATATCTGGAGGTAAGGAATCCTTAGTATCGATTGGAACAGGATTCCTTAGGATAAACTCTTTCAAAGAATCTGTTCGTTTTCGCATGAGTAAGTTTTTTTTATATCAATTTTTTTTTTTTTTTGCGTGAGGCGCGATTACACTAACGGCCACTTGCGGGTACACATCATATTGAATCTACACATGTATACACACACACATCTATATATATATATATATATATATATATATATATATATATATATATATCTATATATATATATATATACGTATATATATGTATATATGTATATGTGTGTACATATATATATAATATATATATATATATATATATATATATAATATATATTCCTATATAATAAGTAAATGTATATATATACGCACATTTGCCTGTGTTTATATGTGCGTAAACACACTCGCATTCGCTACATATACACTGACCAGAGGGCAAAGAAATAGGTACAGAAGATATATTGCGTAACATATTAAGATTCTAGCACTCCAATAGAATTAAGTTTTAAAGCCCTCTTTAAAATTGAATGTGAACTACTTGAACGAACTTATTTCCCCTCCAGATTAATAAACAAAAAAGGACGATACATCTCCATAAAAAACCGAAACAGTTCAAGGATGAACTCATTAATCATGCAATTATAATCCGATATCTACAAACAGATACCTGAGCAAGGAAGCTATATGGGGCCATTATTCCCAACTCTGATATGACTCGCTTGGAAATATATCTTCTGCTATTTAATAAATATTCAGTTGCTTATACTTTATTTTGAATATATTTCCAGATGCTTTTATACTTCGATATATACTTCCAATTATGTATGTCGGTTGGTCGTACGTAAAACTCTACGAATTCTCATACTTGTTAAATTTCTTATAAATAGAACATATTTGAAATTTTATATTATTTGGTCGTATCTTAAGCATCTACTATATTAGACTAATTGCTTCGAGAAGAGTAATTTCGGTCAGAATAATAAGTATATACTTATATATTAGATTTTGGCAAATGCATAAACTTGCATACATCCACACGAACAAAGCAGTAGGAAACTATTCTTCAAGAACCTTTTTAATGAAGTTTCTCTAAATTTTCATTACTTGTAATCTTAGAAATATCCTGTTGTTTAAACCACTTAGTCGTTGTGTCGGATTGTTCAGGGAGGAACCTTTATTTAGAATATACAGACACGAATCATGGGCTCTCAGATTGAAAGTGTTTGAAGTGACGAGAATGAGAGAAGCAATACTCTAATTAGCTGATTAAAAACTCACTTGGAGAGAGAGAGACCTTACCTTACCTTACAGACCTTACAGTTCGTTCGGTTGCCCCAGGTCCCCTCAGTGTGAGGCGCCTCTAATGTCTACCAGAGAGTTGCTAGTACATCTTCCGGTATATTTTGCATCTTTCCAATCTTGGATGGTCTGGGATGCAGTTTAGATATTTGTCGAGCTTATTCTTAAACACATCTACGCTCACTCCTGATATATTCCTCAGATGAGCTGGCAACGCATTGAATAGACGCTGCATTATCGATGCTGGTGCGTAGTGGATTAATGTTCTGTGTGCTTTCCTTATTTTTCCTGGTATAGTTTTGGGCACTATTAATCTACCTCTGCTCTTTCTGATATTTTTAGTTCCATGATATTTTCTGTTATTCCTTCTATCTGTTTCCATGCCTGAATTATCATGTAGCGTTCTCTTCTCCTTTCTAGGACTATATAATTTAAGGATTGTAGTCTTTCCCAGTAGTCTAGGTCCTTAACTTCTTCTATTCTAGCTGTAAAGGACCTTTGTACACTCTCTATTTGTGCAATATCCTTTTGATAGTGTGGGTACCATATCATATTGCAATATTCAAGTGGACTACGAACATATGTTTTATAAAGCATAATCATGTGTTCAGCTTTTCTTGTTTTGAAGTGCCGTAACAACATTCCCCATTTTTGCTTTACATTTTGCAACAGAATGGCTATTTGATCATTGCATAACATGTTCCTATTCATCATCACACCAAGGTCTTTAACTGCTTCCTTATTTGTGATTGTCTCATTATTAGGTCCCCTATATGCATATAGCTTTCCTTCTCTGTCTCCATATTTATTGATTCAATTTATCAGAGTTAAATACCATCCTATTTACCTCTGCCCAATCATATACTTTGTTAAGGTCTCTTTGTAGAGCGTTCCTATCTTCATCACAAGTAATTTCTCTACTTATTCTTGTGTCATCAGCGAAACTACTCACTACCGAATCCTTAACATTACTGTCTATGTCTTCAAATCATAATAACAAACAATATTGCAGCTAGCACCGTACCTTGTGGCACACCGGATATTACCTTGGTTTCATCCGATTTCTCATCGTTTGCAATAACTATCTGTTTTCTGTTGTGTAAAAAATTCTTTTAACCATCTTCCTACTTTATCTACGATATTGTGTTTTCTAATTTTCTTTGCTAATATATTATGGTCTACTTTTTGTCAAAAGCTTTTGCAAAGTCTAGATAAACCACATCTGTTTCATTTCCGCTTTTTCATATTTTTGAATATGTTCTCACGGTGGACTAACAGTTGGGTTTGTGTACTTTTTCCGGGTACGAAACCGTTGTTGTCCTATATTAAACAAATTATTTTTTATTAAATGTTTCATAATATTTTTCTTCATTACCCTTTCATACACTTTCATAATATGTGATGTTAGACTCACAGGCCTATAATTACTTGCCTCTAGTCTTGATCCACTTTTGAAAGTAGGGGTGATATATGCTATTTGTGCTCATCATAAATCTTGCCTGTATCTACACTTTGTCTTAATAATATTGCAAGTGGCTTTGCGATAGAATGAACTACTTTCTTTAACAAAATAGCAGGGACTCCATCCGGCCCTGCGAGCAGCTCCATTTTTTAATTTCATTAATTGCCTGCACAATATCAGCTTCATTAATTTCTATGTCAGCTAAATATTCACTATTTTCGTCCCTTACTTCTATATCATTATCTTCATTATCTATTCTAGGGGTGAATTCTCTCTTATATCGTTCTGCCAGTATGTTGCAAATTTCCTTTTTTTTCATTCGTTAATCTCCCTTCAATTCTCAGAGGGCCTTTTATTTCTATTCTTCTTTTATTCATCTTCTTCGCATATGAGTATAATAGTTTGGGGTTTGTTTTGCTGATATTTAATAGGGTTTTTTCTTCCAAGTCCCGTTTTTCATTTTCTTTTGATTGTATAATCTTTTGTTCTGCATTTTCTATCTTACTTTTTAGTTCTATAACTTTCCATGCATTTTTTCTTTTGCAAGACCCTTTTTTCCACTTTTTGATTTTCTGGAACAAGATCCTTCTGTCTCTTGGTATGCATGAATGATGTTTACTTTTCTTCTTCGGTATATATTTATCCACTATTTTCTCCAATATTTTATATAATATCTCCGTATTTACCCTTATGTCATCACTTACGAAAATGTTATCCCAATCTTTGTTTAATTAATTCTTCATTAATTTCTGACCATTTTATATTTTTTACTGTAGAAGTTGTTGTATTTTCCATATCCTTCCCACTTTTTCATTTCTTGCTTATCTCTATTTTCACTTGCTTTGGAATGAACTGTTAATTCTATGACATTATGATCTGAAATACTCGCATTATAAACTATTATTTCTTTAACATAATTCATCTCGTTCACAAATACTAGGTCTAAAGTATACCTTTCTTGTTGGCAGGTGATTTATTTGTTGAAATGTTGTATTCTAGTAGCATATCTAATAGCTTTTCAAATTGCCTCTTATCTTCTGCACTACTATTACTCTTTTTTATATGATAAGTACAACCACAGTCTCCTATTCGTTCTTTCCATTCTACGAAAGGAAAGTGAAGTCACCAGATAGGAGAATAGTCCAGTCCTTGTGATTTCTACATATATCATCCAATTTTTCAATTATTAAGTCAAACTCTTTAGTATTAGGAGGTCTATATATTACTATGTTCATCAATTTTTCAGATTCAAATTCTACCGCTATTAGTTCACATTCTGAGTTACTATATTTCTCATATATTTTTTCCTTGTTTTTTGTCTTTCCCATATATTGTGGTTCCCCCTTGATTCCTATTTTTTCTATCTGATCTATAAGTTTGGAACCCTTTTATTTGATCATCATTCCCAGTCTCTTGGGAATACCAGGTTTCACTTATATTCATTATATCTATTTTCTTTTCATTTTTGGGGTTAGTTGCTTCTAAGTACTCTATTTTTCTTTTTGAGTTACTCGTAACTAAACCCTGCGCATTCATCACTATGATGGTTTGCGTGTTTTCTCCTTCATTTAATATTGGTAGTAATAAGGATTTTCCCATGTCTCTTTCCT
>NC_061090.1:38452324-38477324 GCF_015104395.2 Macrobrachium nipponense
TTCATACTTAGGTGTGTCTCGCGAGTTAGGAAAGAATAGTAGCAAAATCCATCACTAAAGAATTTAAGTTTGGAATATTTGATCACGTTTACCTAGGGCCATATCTCTAGGGATATCTATCTAGGGACATTTATTAATGATTTTTCTCTCTGGAGATTCCTATAGGGCTATTTCTTTAGGGGCATTTCTTTATGGATTTATCTAGGGAGTTTTCTACATTGATATTTCTCCTTGGGCATTTCTTTAGGGACATTTCTTTATGGATTTATCTAGGGAGATTTCTATTGGGATATATCTCCTTAGACATTTCTTTAGGGACATTTCTCCTTGGTTACTTCTTTTGGGACATTTTTTAAGGGATATTTATCTACGGACATTTCTCTAGGGACATTTATTTGTGGATCTTTCTGGGGAGATTTCTATTTAATTTCTCCACGGACATTTCTTTAGGGACAATTCTCCTTGGTTATTTCTTTCGGGATATTTCTTATTGGTTATTTTTTAGGGACATTTCTTTATGAATTTATCTAGGGAGATATCTATAGGGATATTTCTCCTTGGACATTTCTTTAGGGAAATTTCTTTATGGATTTATCTTTGGAGATTTCTATAGGGATATATCTCCTTGGACATTTCTTTAGGGACATTTCTCCTTGGTTATTTCTTTGTGGACATTTGTTTATGGATTTATCTAGGGAGATTTCTATAGGGATATTTCTCCTCGGATAATTCTTTAGGGACATTTCTCCTTGGTTATTTCTTTAAGGACTTTATCGATTTATCTAGGGACATTGGTCACGATCCGAAGTATTTCTTATGTAGTACACTAGTTATGGAAAACAAATGAGATTAATCTTCGTATAACTCCAGCTTTAAGCTCCACCTACCTACCAACATGCATAAAAGATTCAACCGACAAGGCAAAGTCTCCGTAGGGGGGTAGTTCCGTCAGTGGACCTCATGTGGTCCACTGTGGGCATTACTTAGGGTTCTTTGCAGCCAGTTTCGTTCCATTTACTGTACCTCCTTTCATATAGTACTCTTTCTTCATTTTACTTTGCTCAACCCTCTCCTCACACTTGATTCATAGTGTGACTGCTTTGAAGTTTTCCTCCTGTTACACCTTTCAAACCTCATAGGTCCTTTTGCCTAAATTTTATTTTCAACTCAATTCAACTCTTCATTTAAATCAAATTTTATGTGTGGATTATAATAAAGCAAAAACAAACCTTATTTTGAAAATAATACTTAACAGTTTTAAGCATTAAAAACTATAAATACTTCTCACGGTCACCACAGATCTCTTGTAATACTTCAACATGACAAGGCAAAGTGTCAAAGGTCGCCTGATTTCCGTTGCATTTCGTATGTGGATAAAATTCCTACCATCTTCAGTAATAATGTTGTTCCCTTCGCCTGCCTGTCCCGTTTACAGCGCAGATGAAAAATGTTGCAATTCGAGAATAGGCAAAAATTGAGGAGGATTTGCAATCCACGCCATGTTGAGCTCCTTAGGATCAGTCGGGCAAAACCTACAGCGGGTGGGCCTAGAGAATTTGCTGTCCTTCGGGGTAAAAATGGAAATGTTTACAAATGCCTTTTATCGAATACTGGATGGAATGCTACTTGGAGAGGAGATGAAATCTCCACATCTCTCTCTCTCTCTCTCTCTCTCTCTCTCTCGATTGCCTGCTGTCACTGTTAATACTTGATTTTGTAACTATTATGTATTTCAGGGCCATGTCGAATTGATTTTCGCCGATAAGATCTGACCAAAGCTTCGGATATGGATCGTATTTGGGAAAAAGCTATTTGAAGCCACAGTCTATTTGGCAAGAATATGCAATGATGAGAGAGAGAGAGAGAGAGAGAGAGAGAGAGAGAGAGAGAGAGAGAGAGAGGAGCGAGAGCGAGAGGGGACAGGACAGACAGAGAGAGAGAGAAAGAGAGACAGAGAGAGAGAGAGATGAGAGAGAGAGAGACAGAGAGAGAGAAGAAAGGAGAGGAGGAGACGGAGAGGAGGAGAGACAAGAGAGAGAGAGAGAGAGAGAGAAAAGAGAGAGAGAGAGAACAGAGACAGAGATAGAGGAGAGAGAAAAGAAAGAGCGAGAGAAGAGAAGAGAGAGAGAGAGAGAAGACAGAGAGAGAGAGGAGGAAGAGAAAGACAGAGAGAGGAGAGAAAGAAGATAGAGAGAGAGAGGGGAGAGAGACAGAGAGAGAGAGAAGAAACAGAGACAAGAGAGAGAGAAAGAGAAGAAAGAGAGGGCGGGAGAGAGACAGAGAGACAGAGAGACGAAGAGAGAGATGAGAGAGAGAGAGAGAGAGAGAGAGAGAGGCGAGAGAGAGAGAGAGAGAGAGAGAGAGAGATAATGTCGGGTAGGTGTTTGCGTGTGTGAAGCAATATAAGAATTCCATATACTACCACTATTACTACTACTACTACCAACACCTGAGTCTAGTAAAATAGGTCATACTACAGTATCAATGAGTGGGAGGACCTTCAGTAATAACGCTTTACTACCCTCTATCTCCGAGCCTGCTAAATTCAACCAAGTTTCCCTTTAAATTTCTTTGATATACTCTGATAAGTGCCTTAGTTATCCACATTATACATCACTGCGTATTTTTGCCAATTAGGTTGTGGCTTCATATAGCTATTTCCAAAATAGGATCTATATCCGAATATATATATATATATATATATATATATATATATATATATATATATATATATATATATATATATATCTATATATATTATATATATATATATATATATATATATATATATATATATATATATATATATATACTTGATGATAAATAACAGTGCCAAGACCAGGAAGAAAATTCTTTATTAAACGAGTTTTCGAGGTTTAAAACCTCATCTTCAGGCTGAAAAAATGACAAGGACTGAGAAGGTACGCTATAGATCCAAGAAGATTGAGGAGGACATACGATTTCTGAACACTTGCAAGGATTTCCGTGTTATTCCCAATTTCATTAAATTTAAGGTTTATTCCAGAGATTTTCGTAACACGAGTACATATCTCTCATGGCAGTTTAAATTATTAGACTGAGTTAAAGCGCAAAACGTAAGAAAGAGGTAATTTTTACGGAAGTGTCTTCATTAAATAGGGATTTAAGGAATAAGCTTTCTTTTCTGGACTACAATTGCCTGTCTTCTATTTTGGATTCCAATGTTGATAAGAAATTGACAGATGTTAGGCTTACACACAGCAGAAAGTTGAGAAATCTAGGTGTGGACGTTAGTAAGAAAATAGATAGTAGTAAAGTAATTTTTAATCTTTCTAACAGAAATTTAACAAAAGAGGAAAAGGATGTTCTTTCTTTCTTGGTCTTGAGTTTGCCTTGACTCCCATGAAATTCAATTTCTTTAAGTACTTTTTAAATTTTGAAAAAACTGTGTTTCAACTTTAAGAAACTGTGACATTTGTGGTAGTGAAACCCTCATTTCTATTTTTAACAAAATTTCTGTAATTGCAAATGAGACCTTTCAAAATTTTAATCGTAGAAAGGAGGGTGACAATCAGTTAAATAAAGACAGAATCAATATTTTACGTAATCTTAAGAACGATGATAGTATTGTTATTACAAAGCCAGATAAAGGTAGGGGTGTTGTATTGATGAAAAGGTCTGATTACTAAGATAAAATGAATGAAATACTCTGACAATACAAAATTTAGGATGTTAAATGTAGATATTGCGAGTCACATTTTTTGAAACTAGAAGACAAATTAAATAGGATGTTAAGAAGTTTTTGAGAGATAAGATTGGGGAAGTTACCTATAGTAATTTATTTGCTTCTGGGTCAAAGCCCGGTTGCATGTATGGTCTACCTAAGGTTCATAAAATAGGAAACCCATTGAGACCCATTATATCCTCAATTGGCACTTTTAGCTATTACTTGTCAAAGTTTCTGGTTCCAGTTTTAAAACCTATAACTTTTAGTGAGTTTAATGTCCCAAATTCTTCCAAGTTTGTCAAAGAATTGTGTTCTCTCGATTTTAACCAAGATGTTGTATGGCCTACTTTTGATGTAACCTCTGTTTTCACGAATATCCCATTAAAAGAAACAACTGACATTATTATTAATAATATATATGAAAACCACATAATTTTTGGACTTAGTAAAGTAGATTTGCGAAAATTACTACAATTGGCTACAACTGATGCCTTTTTTTGGGCCTTTTTACTTTTGATGGTAAAGTATATAATCAAAATAGATGGAGTTGCTATGAGAAATTCCCTTGGACCTGTATATGCAGATTGTTTCATGGTTATTGTGAAAAGATTTGGATGTCTGAATGCCCTGTTGCTTTCTAACCCTTGTATTATCGTAGGTACGTGGATGACACTTTCCTTGTGTTTAAGGAACGTTCACACGTGGATTTATTTTTTAATATTCTAATTCTCCGTCATCCTAATATTCTTTTACTTGTGAGACAGAAACAGGATAATATGTTGTCATTTTTAGATGTTCAGGTACACAGAAATTGAGGTAAATTTGAGACTTCCGTTTATAGGAAAAGTACTTTTACTGGCTTGGGATTGAATTATCTTAGTTTTTCACCAAAGTTGTTTAAAATTAATTCAATACGTACTATGATAAATAGAGCTTACAATGTCTGTTGTGATTTTAATTTATTTCATCAAGACATGGTCTTCCTCCAGAATTATTTTTTCGAAAATTCTTATCCCGTATTTGCCTTTTTACAAAGTTCTGAAAAATTTTCTAGATGAGAAATTTGTCCCAGACCGGTGTACAGTACTGCTAGTAAAGATGTAAAGTATATTAAATTGCCTTTCCTTGGTCATAGTAGCTACTTGGTACGAAAAAAGTTACAAGAAATACTTAAGCATAGTTTTCCTCAAGTTAGTTTCAGATTTGTTTTACTAACCCTTTTACTGTAGGATCACTTTTGAGGGAGAAGCCTGCTCTTCCTGTTGGACCTTAATTCGAGTGTCGTTTACTTGTTTACCTGTTCGCAGTGTGGTCTGCGATACGTGGGATCCAGTTCCCGTTGGCTTATACACAGAATTTTGGAAACACAGAGGTCTTTCCGTTAGAACTAGCTTTCCTCTTTCTAAACCACCTTTTTCTGCCATAAGGGAACACAGTTTAGCACAGGACCATCCTTTCACTCACCTAGATTTTAGAGTACTGTCTTTTTGCTCAAATAGACTGGACCATTTAATTTCAGAGTCGCTGTTTATTAAGAAAATGAAACCGGAATTGAACAACAACTCGTCCGGTATTCAACTAGCTATCATATAGTTTCATAGTAAGTACACAAAGTGGGTCGTTAGCCATTTTATTTTTGAGTATAGTTTGTTTACCTTTCATATTATTTTTATTTTTATTCTGTTTTCGTATGTTTTGCGTTTTGTTTTAGTTTTTTCGTAATTTTTTATTTTTAGTTCGTATGTGATGTTCGTTTTATATGTTTTTACTGAAGCTTTTAATAAGACAATTCATTTTAATGTAATTTTTAGTGATTTCTCATCCTTGTCATTTTTTCAGCCTGAAGATGAGGTTTTATACCTTGAAAGCTCGTTTAATAAAGAATGTTCTTCCTGGTCTTGGCACTGTTATTTATCATCAAGCTGAGATTTCCAAGTAGCCGCCCAATTACTGAGACTATATATATATATATATATATATATATATATATATATAATATATATATATATATATATATATATATATATATATATATATATATATATATATATATATATATATATATATATATATATATATATATATATATATATATATATATATATATATATATATATATACATATATTGTGTGTGTGTTTATGCACCAAGGCTAAAAACATCATTTACACAACAGATAGTATGGCAGTATTACATAATTTGGTTAAGAATTCTAAAAACAAAAAAGGGGAGGGGCTGCCCAACGCAGCGTTAAAAGTAGAAGCATTAAACATAAAACAAAAAAAACAATAGAAGCAGACTCGCCCGAGTTAAAGAAAAGGTAAAACTGAAAGTAAACAAAAGAAAATACAAAACAAAGAAAGCCTAGGAAATGCCCTCGTGTAATGGCGTCGATGACAGTTGAGCTTTTAACGACTGAACAGTTTCCTCCTTATAATGCTAGACTCTTGAGATGTTAGGAGACCAGGTCTTATTATTATTTTCTAAATCTTCGTTGATTATTAGTTTTTAAATCTTCGTTGCTAATATTGCATTTCTTTCGAGACGTCGTGGCTCGTCAGACTCGATAAAGAGATTGGAAGATTTGGTAAGGACGGAGAGACTTTCACGGAGGAAATGGACGGAGGGTAGGGAAAAGATAAAGGCTGGAGAGAGAGAGAGAGAGAGAGAGAGAGTCCCATTATAAAGTTTCGGTTTTGGGGAAAATTTCTCATCCTTAACTTTGACCCATACTGCAGTGTGGACAAGAGTTTACCTCAGTTTCATTTTCTCATTTTTTTTAAAGGGGGATGGGGATTTGTGGGGGGGGGGGGGATTTCTTTGGTTAAGTTGGCCGTGTTTTTTAGTTTCCATTTCTGTCAAATATTAAAAAATACACACACACACACACACACACACACACACACACACACACACACATATATATATATATATATATATATATATATATATATATATACTATATATATATATATAGCATATGTATAAATATGTACGTATATGTGTAATAAATCATTTTAGAATTACATATCTGTAAATAAAAACCCATGACCTGAGGTCATTGGCGAATTAGGAGGGTCCTACGTGACCAAGGCAAATCTAGATCACGCTATGCGATGTCTGCAGTAGCCTGGTTAAGTTTGTTTGGAAAATGTCATCGTTTTGCATTACTGATAACTTTGCATAACAACTTCCATGGGAAGCGGTTGACCTGTTAAACCTGTGCCGGAAACTTGTAACTTCCGAGCCGGCAGACTACGTATGTTTTTTTATGTGAATCGCTGAGATAGCTAATGTTTCGCTATCAACGTGATGCTCTAAGAAGTCAGTTCATTTCTAGCGATAAAACGGAACGGTCTCACGACCGAACTGTCTCTCTTGTTATGGAGTTCAGTAATAAAGTTGTTCTACTATTATTCAACTTATCCGTTTGAATCATCTCCTTTACTTTAAGAAGAACCACTCTACTAAGATATCACATAGGAGAAGGAAGGAACCAGAATACTTACGAATGACAGTCGTAAGAAAAATACAAACAGTCTTTCGCAAAAGCAAAACGACTAAGAATTGGTGGCAGTGATTAACGAAGAATAACATTAACAAGACCCATATCAGCCGACCGAAGAACTGCAATCACCAACTTCCAGCTATATGTCAATAATAAACAGAGGAAATGGGATCTTCAATCAACGCAACATTTTATGAAGACGAAGATATGTCCTTCATCGAGAAGAATACAAGCATCAACATCGACGATTGAGTGACTGTTGTCACATATCTCCGAGAATCAACACCGGACGAGAGCAGCATCGAACATCAACAGAAAGAAGAAACACATAAAGGAAACAACGCGCGATCACTAGCAAGGACGCGAAGAGTAGGCAAGAGGAAGCAACGCGAGGAAGGGGCTGTGACGTCATCAATCTTGGACTTCTTCATGCAAACGCGAGGAAGAGAGAGACCGTGACGTCATCACGACTTCCGACGCGGGAGAGAGGAAACTGTGACGTCATCCCATGTCAACAATCCTTCCCCATATAACCCAGAGCTAAGTAGAATTTTATCTATTCAGGTTTTTTCTCAGTGAAGTGTTGTTCATCAGGAGTCGATCGTCCAATATTACAGGAGGTGAGTTGTTCGCCATCTTAATCTTCATTCATTACAGAATCAATCTATTTTTTTTTCTCGTTGTTGCTAATCGTTTTCTTGCAGGAATTCTCTGAATAATATCTTTATCAAATTATCTGTACTCTATTATCTTTTTGTGGGGTTTTCCTATTACTTGCAACACATTTATACAGTATATTGCATATGCGTTTACATAGTGGTCGAGTGTATTCTTATAGATATTTTGAATAGGAATAGGAGTGATAAGAAAAACAAAAGTAAAAAAAGTTGAAACAATGGCAACCTACTGGGCGGCAAACTACTGACCCGGCCTGGCTACCCGAATGTTGTGACGCTCGTGAGCGCTAGGTCAGCAATTGTACCTTTTCAAGGTCGGGTCAATGGGTTCCTGCCTCAAAATGTTGAGGCATGGATCTCATCTGTAGACGCTCATTTAAATGCAAAAAGCATCACAGACCCAGCTGTACAATTACAGGAAGCCAAAAGCTTCATAGACTTTGCTAAAGGAGACGCAAGTGCATATCTGAGGTGTTTCTTTCCAAGAGGGCGGGCTACATGGGACGAGTTCAAAATTAGGTTATGTGCCGTGTATGGGGGTGAAGAGGCTTTAGATGTAGTATTGGCATTGAGAAATATCCTTAACCAAGCCTCCATGACTCAGCTTAATGTTGTCAAGCGGGCGGCGCTAATTGCCGACGGCTAAATGAATATCAAGATAGTTTAAGTAACTCCGGGTGGGTTACGAGTGGCAGAAATCGCCGTGAAAGATTTTATCCGTCTAATTTTACCTCACGAGCATTACAGCAATGTTGCCTGAAGCTTTAGTGCGGTGTTTTGACAAAAAATTGCAGCCCAACAGTACGGAATTAGATGTGTATAAACAAATAAAAAAACACATGTCTAAATGTACCGACCTTGATCCCTCGCTTACTCAAGTTTTTGCAAAAAAATGAGAATAAATCCACAACAAGTAAACGTGGTCCATAATAATAATCAAGCTGCAGGGATGGTTTGTTATAACTGGTAAAAACGGCCAGGTCACTGATTCAGGACTGAACGGACGCGGTTTTTTTTGTTCAATACATAATAGTTCCACTCATTCATATAATCGTTGTTTCTCGCGGAATCAACAGCAGAACCTACAAAACACGCAAACGTTTTGCCAATGCAAACAAAAAGAAGGGTCCCTCAGTACTATAAAAGAAACAAGCAAACGGAAATGCTGCTTCAACCAGCAAAAGAACAAACAAAATCGTGCTTCAGGTACCTCTGTTCCTGGGCCGTCTAGCCAGAACTTGCAAGGTCAAGCGAATTTCAAGGAGTGCTAAACAAAGCAAATACCATGTAGTTAGCTCCAAGGGGGGAGAGGACGATGTTGGGTCATCCATATCAACATCTTGTGTATCAAATAATCAGTTTAAATCATTATCAGATCATTGTGAGGCAATCGATTTTCCTATGAAACACACGGCGAATCCAACCAAAAATCTGTGCAGGTTCCCGTAGATTTGCAACAAATTCACGCAATTATAAGTCAAGACGAGTTACGACCAACCTTACATGCAGTAAATTTGGACCATAAGTCATTTACTTTGTTCTTTGATTCTGGTAATCCACGTAATATCATGGATTTAAGGACTATCATTTACTCTTTTCAAACTTCCCTATAGAGAAGTCCGGAATAAGACTCTCGGGTATAGGAAATAATGAATTAAATGTGGTAGGAGTAATGCAGTTCAGTACAAGGTGGGTAAGCGCACGTTTTCCGATACCATTATCGTTGAACAAAACATTAATGTGTATCCCGCAGTAATTATCGGATACCCTGTCTATGGCACTCAAAATATTACCTTAGCCCCTGCAAAACACGGCGTGTATATCAAAGGAAAAATTCTATAAGTCTTCTAATACCCTAAAATCAGTTTTAGATAATAAGGGAGACAGGCAGAGTAGTAATCATATTTATTGAAAGAACCAATCACTTGTCCTCATAAACCAAGAAATTAATCCATGCGACCCAACAGAATTCTCGCTCGCCCGTAATATCTCAGCTTGCACACAAACTCTCGAGCTGAACGTAACTTCGAACATATTAGTGTGTAAAGAAAACCTTGCCAGGATCTGAAATGTTAATCCTTTCCGACACTCTGAAAAACACACGGATTATCCGTCACACAAGCCATTTATACAGTCGGCTCACAACAACAATGTAACATCGAAGTTGTAATCATTTGAATACCACTTTAGTAATCCACAAAAATCAACATATCTTGGATGTGGAATGAAGTTTATAAACATCGCATTCTTACCATAGCTGAGATCAATCACGCTCAATCAGTTGCGGATGAATCCCTTTTGCAATCTATAAAGAACAAAATCAATAAGGACATTCAAGAAGAAGAAATTCAGCAGAAATTTTTGAATCTTTTAACTGAATATCATGATGTTTTTTCCACTACGGATGGAACCTTAGGAAAAACAGATGTCATCGAGCATCAAATAAGGCTAAAGGACAAACAGAAAGTAATCTATGTACCTTCGTACCGACTTCCTATGAAATTTCAGAATGAGATAACTGAGGAAGTAGGTAAAATGCTAAAAGAAGGAGTCATTAGGAAATCAAACAGCCCTTATAATTTTCCGTTAATAGTAGTACCGAAAAAAAGATCGAACTTGGCGGATATGCGTCGATTTTCGTCGCTTAAATGAGGAAACAATCCCTGACCGATTCCCAGTACCATGTACTGACGATATTCAATCTCTACTAGGTCAGAACAAATATTTTACCAGCTTGGACTACTAAAGGGCTTCCATCAAATTCCGTTGGAAGAAGAGAGTATCCCATACACTGCCTTCAGCACAGCCAGGGGACATTATGAATTTTTGCGTATGCCTTTTGGTTTACGTTGTGCTCCTATAACTTTTACTAGAATGATAAACATTGTGTTTGGAGACTTGTTAGGAGATATCCTACATGCATACATGGACGACCTAGTAATCTTTTCTAATACCGTTAGAAGAACATCTATGTAAATTAGAGTTAGTGCTACAAAGACATAAGCAGCATAAACCTAAGGGTAAAGATAAGTAAGTGTGAATTTTTAAAACAGAACTAGTTTATTTAGGTTTCACGGTGTCTAGTCAAGGTCTTAAAGTAGTCCCAATGATAAGGTATCGGCTATCCGTAACTTCCCGATTCCTACAAACGTCAAGGAATACAGCAATTTTAGGCTTGTAGCGGGTATTACCGGAGGTTCATTAGGAACGTACTCCATCATAGCCGCTCCCCTAACCGATCTTATAAAAAAGGGCGTTAGATTTCATATGGTCTGAAAATCATCAACAGGCGTTCAATAAATTGAAAGATGAACGTGTAGTTCTCCTATCTTGAAATTTCCTGACTTCGGTAAGGAATTCTTTATAGCAACAGGACGCCTCAGACCTAGGAGTATGGTGGGGTTATTGCTTCAACAATATGATAAACAGTTTTCCTATAGCTTTTTTATTCACGTAAACTGAGACCTTCCAAAAGTAAATATGCAGTAATAGACAAGGAAGGGCTCGCTATTGTTAATTCACTCGTGCATTTTAAATTTATAATATACGGTTATCCCGTCAAGGTTCTCACTGATCATAAGCCCCTAACCGACTTCTTTAAAGGCTTTAGTCACAGCCCTAAACGAACTCGGTGGCACATGATCATCCAGGACTTTGGCGCGAGGATCGGGTATTTACCTGGGAAAGCAAATATCATTGCTGACGCATTATCACGCAACCCCTCTTCATCTTGTACCGAGCCATTAGCTGAATTAATAGATATCTCAACCTCCACGCCCGTTGTTAACAAAAACTATATCTGAACAGGAAGATCTGGGCTGGAGTGCTGAACTATTACAGACGGAACAAGAAAAGATCAACAAATAGAAAAAATCATAATTGGCGTTTTAAACGGAAATCCGAAGGAAAAGGAATATATAAAGTATAAGCAGCAGAATTATATAATCAAAGATAATATCCTGTGTAGATCCGTGACGAGGAAAACCCGCAACACACCACAGTTGAATAACAACCAGTGGTGGTACCTATCTCATCATACCCACTGTCTTAAAATGGTTGCACGAAAATCCACTGCATGGACACCCGGGTTATTCCCTAATGTCACAGAAAGCCAAATCTTTATTTTATTGGCATACGATGCTTACAGATATAAAAAAGCACATAGCAAATTGTCGCACTTGTCAAGAATACAAAGGGCACACGAAGACACCTGTCAGCCTAGGGGCTTACCCCGTGCCAAATCAACCCTTTGAAAGAGTACACTGATAGCGCTTTTAAAAACAAAAACCGCAGTCGAGTGTGCTAGAAAGTTTTTACGGGTGCTACATTTGTAAACATGGAATTCCACACACCATTATATCAGACTCGGGCGGGGAGTTCAATAATCATTTCCTTAACTCCTTGTGCGAATTCCTTTGCATAAAGAAAATCAATACCATGATCTATCACCTAGAGTCTAATGGGCTAGTGGAAAGGGCAAATTCGTAAGGTTTTTAAACATTTAAGGGTCACCTTAGGGGGGCAGACCCCCAACTGGGACATTGCCATACCTGCGGTACTAAGCACACTTAATCACTCATATCATGTGTCTATTAAAATGACACCGCACGAGGCACTGTACGGTATCCCAACTAGAACACCTTTCCATGTATTAACGCCTACAATTAATTTATCAAATCCTCTAAAGGATGTATGGATGCAAGCATAAGTCGATATAATATACTTCGTAAGAACTAGAAGAAGCACAAATTATAATGAAAGGAAATCATGATAAAATAGCTAAGCCACTAGAACATATGCCGTGGGCGATCAGGTATACATACAAGTATACGTACGTAAAGGTCCAAATTACAAACTGACACCTAAGTTTGAAGAACGTTTAACATTTTAGAAACATTAACGGCCAATAGATTTAGGGTTCAAAATGTATCCAAAAACCCACGATATGAGAATAGTTCCATTGGCACATATCAGAATCTAAAGAAAGGTAGATGGAGTGAGGGAAAAAATGGTTGTATTTATGAAACTTGTATAATAATTTATATATATATATCAATCATATTTGTATGTAAACATATTCTTTAACATGATTAGTTACATATATTTTACTCATTGCAGGTTTCCAAAAATGAATCTGTTATTGTAGGAGTGATATTGTGTGTTCAGACATCTTTGTTGTATGGAAAGAGCGCTAAGACAAAAGAAATAGAATTTAATCATGGCTCGATTATCGAAAGAACAGAAGACATTTTTTATTGTGTCGAGTAATATAGTCATAGAAGTGGATATGCAAGCCATATTTTTGCCTGAAGATGACGTCCTTAACTTAAAGAATGACCTGATGAGGTTTGCCATTTCGCTTAAGGAAATGCACCAACGTCATTTTCATGCTAACTCAGAGATTTCGCTAGCTCAAAACCCTAAGCGTCGCTGAGGCAGAGGAACTTGCTCGTGACTGCTGATGTGGTCTGTGCGGCACAATAATCTCGAACGCCGCAACCGCTTAATCTTGCTGGACTAAACATCTTAGGATCTGTGCGAGTCTAGGCTTAGGAATTTCAAATCGCCTTAAGATAAATAATCGAAATAAAAGAATGAGTTTTTGCAACACAAAACCGAATTAGCTTTGTCTGAACTTCGCAGCCAGTTATCTTCCAATCAATCAAATAATGAGTTTGGTGAACGAACATTCTAGTAATATCGATCAGATTATGGAAGTCCAACATTTGCTCGGCTACGTTCTAGCTTATTATAGTTCGAAAATAGATCATATCCGTGTCAAAATATCACATTTTATTGGGAAATCAAAGGACTACGTGGAAGCTATTACGTTAGCGACAAAGGGTGTTATCTCCACACCTTATGCCTATTAAAGATCTGACGTTAACTGGAGACGGACGGGAGAAACAGGTTATATCCTTTAGACACCCATAAAGTAGAGTTCTATTATAGCTAATATCAGTCAGCGTTTAAAAATTATAGGATTATGATCACTAATACCTTTTGATTCTTCCGATGCTTGGCCAATCATACAAAATAGCACCGTTTCCTACTTTCATGATGAATAACTCAAGTCCAGTAATATCCAATTTGACGGGACATGTTCTGATTTCTTCTGAAAGGAAATCATTTACAGTCATTAAAGACTTAGATAAACTCACTCACTGTTCAGAAGCCATGAATAATAAAGTTTGTACAGCTGACTCTTTGAATTCTATCCTATATCAATGGATTCATGTGAGTTAGGCATAGTGCTAAACGGCTCTCTCTCTCATACACGCGAAGGTTGTCTGCAAGAAACTTATCCCATTTACAGTAATAAGTTCAATACAGAATGAATAATGGCTCCTGGATCCGATACGACAAAGACGGTTTTCAAGTCGTATGCCCGGACGGGACCACCGCCCTTCCCCAATCTTTGTAGCAGCTGATGGTTGTATGGGGACATCTACAAACTACACCGTCAGAGGGTCAACACGATAATACGTGAGAAGACGTATTTGCGAACTATACCTGGGCGACTACAATCATCCCATCACTACCTCTCCCATACAACGCGCGGGTGGCTCATCGTTTGACGCAACTGGCTGAGATGAACCACGCGTCACCGACTTATGCAGGTGGAGAAAATCTTCGTCACTACGTGCTGCTGGCCGTGTTCAGCGTGACGGCCATATTGGTTATCGCCGTTCAACATCTTTTGCGTGCGTAGGCTGAGGCGTTACACAGAAGGATCTCCAAGGAAACGTGTTGTCACGTCCAGATGACGTACCCGTTGCGCTAAAGGCGTATACGTTCAGGGCCGCCTGAAACTGGCCATTTCATTTGGTGCCTAGGAAAATTGTCTGGAATTGTGTTGTGTGTGAAAAGCGGTCTGTACGCTGGCAAAATGTAGGACAAGAAAGACTCACGCCTTTTGCATTTGAACAGTTAAAGTTCTCTACGAGGCACCTAATAAAATATTATAGCCCAACTATATATATAATTAATATACTCCTAAAAGTATTTTTCGGGCCACCTAATAAAATATACCAGCCCTATATATTAATCTGTGCACACTTATACGGTTATACCATTGTACATTTATATTTATCTATTACAAAGAGTGACAAGTACTCTTTAACAATTATCCATGATCATGTTTGTAATCTATCAGTAACCGCTATTCTTAATCAGGTTACCTATTACCATAATCTACCAGTAACCGCTATTCTTAATCAGGTGACCTATTTCCATAATCTTCATGTATACATGTTAACCTTTTGAATTTTACCTTTTGATTTTGTTTTGGTACCTAATAATTATTATTATCAAACATGGATCTATATTTTCCATGCATTTATCTTTGTTTATGAATATGTCCAAAAAGGGTATGTAACAGAACCTATTATGCATTTAATCAACTTGTTATGTTTATATCTAAACATATGTTACGAGCACGCTCCTAAGAAACCAATGTTTTAAAGTAACTTTTGTTATTCAAGGCTTGAATGGTAGCTGTCCGAGCATAATGTAATAAATACATTTTAGAATTACATATTTGTAAATAAAAACCCATGACCTGAGGTCATGGCGAATTAGGAGGGTCCTACGTGACCAAGGTAAATCTAGATCACGCTATGCGATGTCTGCAGTAGCCTGGTTTAAGTTTGTTTGGAAATGTCATCGTTTTGCATTACTGATAACTTTGCATAACAACTTCCATGGGAAGCGGTTGACCTGTTAACCTGCGCCGGAAACTTGTAACTTCCGAGCCGGCGGACTACGTATGTTTTTTATGTGAATCGCTGAGATAGCTAATGTTTCGCTATCAACGTGATGCTCTAAGAAGTCAGTTCAATTTCTAGCGATAAAACGGAACGGTCTCACGACCGAACTGTCTCTCTTGTTATGGAGTTCAGAAATAAAGTTTGTGTTCTACTATTATTCAACTTATCCGTTTGAATCATCTCCTTTACTTTAAGAAGAACCACTCTACAAAGATATCACTTACGAATGACAGTCGTAAGAAAATACAAACAGTCTTTCGCAAAAGCGAAACGACTAAGATATGTATGTATATAGGTATGAATATATATGTACATTATATATATATATATATATATATATATATATATATATATATATCTATATATTATATATATATATGTGTGTGTGTGTGTGTGTGTGTGCTATATATATGTATATAGGTATGAATATATATGTACATATGTATATATATATATATATCTATATATATATATATATATATATATATATATATATATATATATATAATGATCAAATATCAAAGACAATGCTTTCTATATTACAATCAGCTTAAACAGAATATGATGGGCTGATAAAACGAAAAAGGAAATCGTAGAGAATTAATGAGTTACCTAATCAAAGAGTTATTTTAATAAATTATTGAAAACGAATTAAAATTAGACAAATATCCCGGTCCGGAATACAATAATCATGAATAAAGTAGGATAATCACATTAAAAATATAATTTGTTACCCTTGATGATTTATATATAGAGGGAGAAACACCACGTCAATTAATTCGTTGGTTTTAGATATAAAGGAAAAACTGTAATCTATTGTCGCATTTGTGTTAGACTTAATCATTCGAGTTATTTTATGAGTGTTAAAGGAAAATGTTGAAGGCAAACTGGAACGAAGGACATATTGCATCATCGAGAAAGAAGAAGCCGTAGATGTCCTAAGCCTTTTTTCAGCCAATTACTAAAGTTGGAGGCATTGGCAAGGACCTGAGGCCTGAGTTAAAACTTCGCCATTAAACTTCCCACCACGGGAGGGTCCTGGAGATTTGGAATCTCCACCCTATGGAGTCATTTTCCCCGTAATCATAAGTCCGTAATTCTCCCTACACAAACTTTCGAGGTTTTGGTGACGTTAACTATGTAGTTTATTTAGTTTGAAAGGATCTTGATATGACGTCTTTATAGTGGGTTTATAGTGGGTTTTTAGCGGGTTTATAGT
The DNA here is from genome assembly GCF_015104395.2 of Macrobrachium nipponense. Lineage (NCBI taxonomy): Eukaryota > Metazoa > Arthropoda > Malacostraca > Decapoda > Palaemonidae > Macrobrachium > Macrobrachium nipponense. The sequence goes on from NC_061090.1 coordinate 38,469,203, forward strand.
GGTTTTTTAGTGGGTTTATAGTGGATTTTTAGTGGGTTTTTAGTGGGTTTGTGAACTTAGCATAAAAAACAGTATTTCCTGATTGTCCAGATTTTTTATTCAAGTTTGATTCCGTTGGCTTGCTCAAATGGACTGGTGACCTCTCTCTCTCTCTCTCGTAAATTTTCTGTTACTTAAAATAGAAGTTTACAAAATTGGACTCTTCCCGTAAAGTAAGTACTCATTCTCTCTCTCTCTCATAAACAAGCAAGCACCCTCCCGTCACATCGAACTCGTAAATGTTTGGACAGCGTAAAAGTAGGATGCATCACTGAACGAAATTCGCCCAAAAAGAAAGAGAGAGAGAGAGAGAGAGAGAGAGAGAGAGAGAGAGAGAGGTGGGCCGGGGGGGGGTGGGGGGGGGGCGGTTGGATGGGAATGTGGGATTGGCGGCCCACGACTCAGAATTTCAGAAATGCCCAGGAACCTTTTATGGCGTTTTCGGAAGTGGTCTTCAAGAAGCAGCTCTGACGAATAAGAGATGAATAATTACCTGCTCGAAAGTCCGGACGTCAGGTGGGATTATGTTTTAGCTGGCTGGTTTTAAAATATAGGGAAAAGTATTAGCTTTGTTTTAGTTCGATTTGTGGTTTTAAAAGTATTTTGAGTTTGTGTAAGTGTGGGAACGGTTTTAATCTGCGTTTGCAGCCACTTGCATATAGTAATAATAATAATAATAATAATAATAATAATTATAATAATAACTAATATGCTGGAAAAACAGACCTTCTTTCAAGAAGTTTTATCTCAAATAATAATATGGCTGTTGTGCCGTGGAGGAGTGGGTTAGGTCCTCAATGGACTTAAATCAAGTTAAGCAACCTTGGGGCTGGTCAGTCGTTGGATGGGTGACCGCTCTCCTCGGCGTTGATTCCTTGGGAAAGGATCTTTACATAATTTCCTCAGTCTATCAGCTGTAAATGAGTACCTATCTCTGATGGGGTAGGGTCCAGCTATGGGTTAAATAGCAAAACTCAGCAATGATGGAAAGAAATGAAGGAATAAATGGCAACGACCTCTGGCAACAGAGGAGCTTCGTCCGGCAACCAGGTATTCAACCCAATTGAAGGGAAGACGGTCAGGTACTGGAGGTCGTCATCCAGCAACTGATCCCACAACGAAAGTAATCAAACAGCCTGAGATTGGAGCTACAGAAGCAAAAGGAAGAAATGGGCAAGAGAAGAAAATAAGGAAATATGGAGATGCTACATCAGAAGCAACCCGACGGAGAGAGGATATAGAAGAAGATTGGTCAACCCCCCAAACAGAGCAGAGGCTGGCAGACCAAGTAAGGAACATAAAGAAAAACAAACTGGCTCTCCCCAACAGAAAGAGAAGAACTGGAAAGGGAAATGTCACACGACAACGAATTACACGAAGACGAACTGAGAGACGATGCCACAGAAGACGACAAGGAGGATGAGGTATCAAAGAACGACACACGAAGAAACACCGACGAAGTAACAGAGAGGACGGATGGGTAGAAAAGAGTTAGACAATGGATGGAGCCAGATACAGAGAGAACAAAGCCTACAACACCAACGAAATTAAGGGAGAAAACAAGTGAGGTCAATGAAATAATGGGCATAATACACCACCCCAGTATCACAGAAACAAATAACTTGGTATATGCAGGAGCAAGATTAGTAGCAGAACTGATGGGGATTCGAACACCAACACCACCAGCAACAACCAACCAACAGAAACCAAAACAGCAACCTCCTTGGAAAAGGCGCCTGGAAAAGCAAATCATGGTGATGAGATCTGACTTGAGTAAACTGAAAGAGATGGCAGAAAAAAAGGCTAAGAAGCAAGAAAAACAAGGGAGGAACTCAACGAGAAATACAAAGTACAAGAGAGGGGACTAAACAACACAATAGAAGATGTAAAACAGAGACTTGAAGGCCAAAAGCACATAAGATCCAACGTTCACATGAACAGGAATAAGGGATACCAACAGAAACAAACTATTCGGAACCAACCAGAAAAGACTATACAGCCAACTAAGAGGGGAAGACAACCACCCAGAAATTCCTGAAGCCGAACAAAGTAAGAGACTCTGGGAAAACATATGGAGTAATCCGGTATCACACAACAAACATGCAACATGGCTCCAGGAAGTCAAGGAAGAAGAAACAGGGAGAATAAAACAAAGATTCACAGAGATCACGACAGACACAGTCAGACACCAACTAAAGAAAATGCCAAACTGGAAAGCCCCAAGTCCCGATGAAGTCCATGGATACTGGATCAAAAACTTCAAGGCCCTACACCCACGAATAGCAGAACAACTCCAGCATTGTATCTCAAATCACCATGCACCCAAATGGATGACCACAGGAAGAACATCCTTAGTACAAAAAGACAAGAGTAAGGGAAATATAGCCAGTAACTACAGGCCTATCACCTGCCTACCAATAATGTGGAAGTTACTAACAGGTATCATCAGTGAAAGGCTATACAAATACCTAGAAGAGACAAACACCATCCCCCACCAACAGAAAGGCTGCAGAAGGAAGTGTGGTGGCACAAAAGACCAGCTCCTGATAGACAAAATGGTAATGAATATTAGTAGGAGAAGGAAAACCAACCTAAGCATGGCATGGATAGACTATAAGAAAGCCGTTCGACATGATACCACACACATGGCTAATAGAATGCCTGAAAATATATTGGGCAGAGGAAAACACCATCAGCTTCCTCAAAATACAATGCGCAACTGGAATACAATACTTACAAGCTCTGGAATAAGACTAGCAGAGGTTAATATCAGGAGAGGGATCTTCCAGGGAGACTCACTGTCCCCACTACTCTTCGTAGTAGCCATGATTCCCATGACAAAAGTACTACAGAAGATGGATGCCGGTACCAACTCAAGAAAAGAGGCAACAGAATCAACCATCTGATGTTCATGGACGACATCAAGCTGTATGGTAAGAGGCATCAAGGAAATAGATACCCTAATCCAGACTGTAAGGATTGTATCTGGGGGACATCAGGATGGAGTTTGGATAGAAAAATGCGCCTTAGTCAACATGCAAAAAGGCAAAGTAACGAGAACTGAAGGGATAAAAGCTACCCAGGGGAGCAACATCAAACACATAGATGAGACAGGATACAAATACCTGGGAATAATGGAAGGAGGGGATATACAACACCAAGAGATGAAGGACACGATCAGGAAAGAATATATGCAGAGACTCAAGGCGATACTCAAGTCAAAACTCAACGCCGGAAAATATGATAAAAGCCATAAACATATGGGCAGTGCCAGTAATCAGATACAGCGCAGGAATAGTGGAATGGACGAAGGCAGAACTCCGCAGCATAGATCAGAAAACAAGGAAACATATGACAATACACAAAGCACTACACCCAAGAGCAAATACGGACAGATGGTACATAACACGAAAGAAAGGAGGGAGAGGACTACTAAGTACAGAGGACTGCGTCAACACGAGAACAGAGCACTGGGGCAATATCTGAAAACCAGTGAAGACGAGTGGCTAAAGATGCATGGGAAGAAGGACTAATAAAAGTAGACGAAGACCCAGAAATATACAGAGACAGGAGAAGAACAGACAGAACAGAGGACTGGCACAACAAACCAATGCACGGACAATACATGAGTCAGACTAAAGAACTAGCCAGCGATGACACATGGCAATGGCTACAGAGGGGGAGAGCTAAAGAAGGAAACTGAAGGAATGATAAACAGCGGCACAAGATCAGGCCCTAAGAACCAGATATGTTCAAAGAACGATAGATGGAAATAACATCTCTCCATATGTAGGAAGTGCAATACGAAAATGAAACCATAAACACATAGCAAGCGAATGCCCGGCACTTGCACAGAACCAGTACAAAAAGAGGCATGATTCAGTGGCAAAAGCCCTCCACTGGAGCCTGTGCAAGAAACATCAGCTACCTTGCAGTAATAAGTGGTACGAGCACCAACCTGAGGGAGTGATAGAAAACGATCAGGCAAAGATCCTCTGGGACTATGGTATCAGAACGGATAGGGTGATACGTGCAAACAGACCAGACGTGACGTTGATTGACAAAGTCAAGAAGAAAGTATCACTCATTGATGTCGTAATACCATGGGACACCAGAGTTGAAAGAAAGAGAGGGGAAAAAATGGATAAGTATCAAGATCTGAAAATAGAAATAAGAAGGATATGGGATATGCCAGTGGAAATCGTACCCATAATCATAGGAGCACTAGGCACGATCCCAAGATCCCTGAAAAGGAATCTAGAAAAACTAGAGGCTGAAGTAGCTCCGGGCCTCATGCAGACAAGTGTGATCCTAGAAACGGCACACATAGTAAGAAAAGTGATGGACTCCTAAGGAGGTAGGATGCAACCCGGAACCCCACACTATAGATACCACCCAGTCGAATTGGAGGACTGTGATAGAGCAAAAAAAAATAATAATTTGCTGGAAACAGACCTTCTTTCAAACAAGTTTTATTAAAAATAATGCCAGAATTCACAGAATTGATTTTGTACAATATTCTTTCAATTCTCCTAATGATTTGCCTTTCTGGCACGCTGGTATTATAAAGCAGCTGTCCAATGTTCATCGTGCTGTAGGTCGTCAACGGAAATTTCGGGCGGGCTGGTGTTATCAAAGGCAAACTGGTTATCAGGGACAGGCTGGGGTCGTCAACAGGTATAGAGGTGCGTTTCGTAGGTCGGGAACAGGCCGTAGTCGTCAGGGGTCTATCCGGTATTTCTTGTTATTTCTTCGTTTCTGGTTTTTAAAAGGCGTCTACATGTTCGGCCACCTCGTTTGGCCATCTTCGGGACGGAGGGCGCTGAGTGCAATGTCTGTATCAGATGTATTCATGCTATTTATTGCATTCGGGTGGCTTGAAGAAACGTGTACCTCACTTTTTTCATTGGGCAATACCTGTGACGTCACGAGCGATGTCATCAGGGGGGCCCGTTGCTGGTTGGCTGTCTCTTCGTGGGCGGAGCCTCATCCTTTTGGTGATGGTGGAGGTCCCCTCGAAGGGCGTGCTACCAGGTCGTCCTCAGGGCGAGAGCTTAAGCTGCGATCACCCTCAGGGTTACTAGGGGCGTCCTCAGGATGAGAGCTAACGCTTCTATCATCCTCAGGATCCTTCTGGTGCGATGGTCGTTGTGGGGCGGTGTCTGCTGCTCTCCTTTGAACGGCGGTGGGGAGGAGGAAGGTCTCCATGTGTGACGTTCAAACTGGGCTTCTCCCTCCCGATGTGCAGCGCTTCTAAGATTCGCAAACGACGTAGATCGGGTGCTTGGTCGATAACCTCTAAGTTACCGATGATGTCGCTGCGGCGGATTCTTTTATTATGTGCAGTCCTTGCATGATTAAATACTGCTCCTTCTTGCGCGTGACAGGAGATCCTCTTGGAGAGGCGCATTGACATCATCCCGATGTAAGTTCCGAGGCCATCCTCGGATTGGGCGCGTGTATCTGTAGATGACGTTCGTCCTCTTCAAGGGATCCTGCAACGGTGCGGGGTTATTTTCATAAGACTGCATGTTTTTTTACTTGTATAAAATATGATCAAGTTGATCTGCTTGTTGTTGTCGGTCGGGGAAACGTGATTCCTGATTATTTCCCGTAGGGCTCGCTCGTCTTCTTTATATCGCCGATGGAAGGTGCCCTTGTAGAAAAAATTAATTTTCTGCTGGGGGTCGGGCGGGGTTCCTGTAGGTACCATTTTTCCATGCTCTCCTGAAGACGTTGTGGATGCTTCGGTTGGTGTGTCCGTTGTTTACTAGGACCTGGGCTGCACGTTCCATCTCCTTATGGGTGTCTGCCCATGTTGAACAATGGGAAAGAGCTCTCCTGAACGTAGGCGCTGATGGTGGTGTCCTTATAGCGTTCAGGGCATTCACTCTCGCCGTTCAGACACATTCCCTGGTTCGTGGGCTTCGTGTAAACCTTGTAGCGACGCACCCTCCTTCTGTTCAACCAGGACGTCCAGGAAGGAAGGGAAGACGGCCATCACGGCTATATTCGATGGTAAATCGTAAACGGCTGTGGGTATGGAAGGCTTGACGTATTTCCTCGATCTCCTCCCTCGTTTCTACTTGGATGAAAGTGTCATCTATATACTTACGTATAGATGGATTCCTAATGCTCCTAAAGACACGCTCCTCCACTATGCCCTATAAAAGTTTGCAAACAGGACCCCGAGGGGGGATCCCATCGCTACACCATCGATTTGTAAGTACATATGGCCATGGTGGTTAATGAAGGGAGCCTTCTTGTTGCATATTTCCAGCAGAGAGCGAAGGGCGTGCTCGGGGATATTCAGCGGGTCGGTGGATGGGTCTCTGTAGACACGTTTCAAGGATCATTTCGATGGTTTCATCTACAGGAACGTTAGTAAACAGCGACTCTACATCCATCGATGCAATACTGCCTCCAGGGGGCGCGGATCTTAAGGCTTGCAGAAACTCCGCAGACGACTTCAAACTATGTATGCTGGGGATGTAGGGGGTGAGAATAGTATTAAGTTGTTTAGCAAGGTGGTATGTGGGTGCTGGTATTTTGGCTAATGATAGGTCTTAAAGGGTTTCCATGTTTTGTGAGTTTTTGTTTACATTACCGTAGATGTACCGAGGTTGTAATCTCCAGAAATACTAGATAGGTGTAAGGCGTTAGTGGCTGCGTTGACAGTTTTCTATGGTTTCTATTGGCTTCGCGTTTAATGTCGTCTACGGGGTTCTTAGTAATGCGTCGAAACTTAGTGGTATCGGCGAGGATCTCGTCGATTTTTTGTCTATATTCGGTAGTCTTGATAAGTACTAGGGCTGCGGTCTTGTCGGCTCTCCTGACGGTGATGGTCTTCGTTTTCTCTCAAGCTTTTAGCAGCATCCCGCAGACGGCGATCGACGATGTCACTTTTATAAGTTCCCATCGGTCTGTAAGGGCTTCTGCTAAGAGGAGAGGTTGAAGGGGCGTCGGTGGTGTGTACATTCCCAAGGCTTTCTTGTTTTTCCGTATCGTCTCCGTAAGGTATTCCATCTCCATCCTCTTATTAAGGGGACGGGGGCGAGAGATGAAGTGGCAATTAAGGCCTTTCTTGAGTATGGCCTCTTCTTCAGGAGATGGTGTGTAGGTGGTCAGGTTAATATGTCAGTTCTTGGGGCAGGCGTATTTTACCTCCATTAAGATAATTAGTTTTCTGTAATGGTCTTCTCTTTCTTCAGGGCGTCTTTCTCCTCCATACGTTTCAGGCAGTCGACGATGTCTTGATGGTGCTGCACTGGTGTTGGGAGGGCGTTGCTGCTAGTGCCATCATATTATCCCCGGCATCCGAGGGGGTTGCTACAGGATTCATACCGCGGATTTCATCCCATTTTACGAAGAGTTGCGCCCTTTCATTGATGAGCGTGGCTTTCTCTTGTTCTTTAGATTCTAGTTCTTGCTGCAGGCGGCTCCTCCTAAAGCTTCGCATGCCGGGGGGTGCTGTTGCGTTGGGGGGTCTGCATGCCGGATATTTGTGTATGCTGGAAACAGACCTATTGTACAAAATCCATTCTGTGAATTCTGCCATTATTTTTAATAAAACTTGTTTTTGAAAGAAGGTCTCCTGTGTGACGTTCAAACTGGGCTTCTCCCTCCCGATGTGCAGGCGCCCATCGGGAGGGAGAAGCCCAGTTTGAACGTCACACAGGAGACCTTCCTCCTCCCCACCGCCGTCAGGAGAGCAGCAGACACCGCCCCACAACGACCATCGCACCAGAGGGATCCTGAGGATGATAGAAGCGTTAGCTCTCATCCTGAGGACGCCCCTAGTAACCCTGAGGGTGATCGCAGCTTAAGCTCTCGCCCTGAGGACGACCTGGTAGTACGCCTTCGAGGGGACCTCCACCATCACCAATAAGGATGAGGCTCCGCCCCACGAAGAGGACAGCCAACCAGCAACGGGCCCCCTGATGACATCGCTCGTGACGTCACAGGTATTGCCCAATGAAAAGTGAGGTACCCGTTTCTTCAAGCCACCTGAATGCAATAAATAGCGTGAAAACATCTGACACAGCGATCCCGTCCCAAGATGGCCAAACGAGGTGGCCGAAAC
>NC_061090.1:38482324-38504824 GCF_015104395.2 Macrobrachium nipponense
GGAATGTGACGACCTCTTTCCAAGTCTTCTTCTTCTTCTTCTTTCTTCTTCTTCTTCTTCTTCTTCTTCTTCTTCTCAGCATCTCAGAGACATCAGCAACTGCAGCGCCTTCCCTTCTTTCTTCTTCCACTTCATCTCTGTTTTTTTTTTTTTTTTTTTTTTTTTTTACCGAAATTTTGAACTGCGATAATTAGCGAAAATTGATTCTGGTTTGGGAGTTAGCACATGGTTGCCTATTATTATTATTGATTATTATTATTATTAATTATTATTATTATTGTTATTATTATTATTATTATTAGTTATTATTATTATTATTATTATTATTATTATTAAAATTGGAAAAGTAAAATCCACAGTAATATGTCTGATCTGTTATTTAAAATACAAAGCAGAGAGCTTTGGAAGACCTGCACGGTCCTCCTTGTCAATCTGAATACAATTACTAACAGTGACCATACAAGAGTTCTTGTATGGGTCACTGTTAGTAATTGTATTCAGATTGACAAGGAGGACCGTGCAGGTCTTCGAAAAGCTCTCTGCGTTTGTATTTAAATAACAGATCATACATATTACTGTGGATTTACTTTTCCATTTTATTTTATTAACTCATGTGATTATGAGGTTTCTTTGGATTATTAAATTAAATTATTATTATTATTATTATTATTATTATTGGTGAAAACTACATACCGATGTATATTTGAAAAATATAAATAAAAAATTATATCTCTTTTAAGTATATATTTACAACTAACGTCAGAGTGGATTTTGTGCCATTTTGGAGGCTTGGTTGATTGAGATTATTATTATTATTATTATTATTATTATTATTATATTATTATTGTTTGTTGTTGTTGTTGTTGTTCGTTGTTGTTATTATTATTATTATTATTATTATTATTTTGTTGTTGTTGTTGTTGTTTGTTGTATTATTATTATTAATTATTATTATTATTGTTGTTGTTGTTGTTGTTATTATTATATTATTATTATTATTATTATTATTATTATTTTATTATTAGGAGGAGGCCTTCTCTGAGGGCATTAGCATTGAATATTATAGCTGTTTCAATGGCATTTAATTTATATAGAATCTTCTGAATTTTCTTATTATCTTTTTCTCGTCAGCATGTAGCTGGTGTATCAGGTTTCCTAAGGACATATAAACATTTCAGTTGTCTTAGGTTTATTTCCTCTAACGTGTCGACAGCGCTGTCACGGATGTCTCAGAGACAGAAAGAGAGAGAGTAAGAGAGAGAGAAAGAGAGGAAGAAGCAGAGAGAGAAAGCGGGAGAGAACGAGCGGATGACATGTCATCTGGACGGCTTACAGTACCTGCCACCCAGGTGGTGGGTACCCCAACCAACACCCAACCCACGCCAACAACCCCGGCCGGACCAAGAAGATCTCAACGCCTCAGGGACAGATTTTGTCACCATCCAACGACCAATTAAAATCCCTGCTTACCGACCCGCCCACCGATTGTACACGACCTCGCCTGCTATAAATACATGTAAAAACTTATCTTAATTCACTTTACTGTATACTCTCATAGATGACTGCCTGTGGGCTGTCGACACGTTAGAGGAAATAAACCTATGGCAAATGAAAATCTTTACATGTTCTTAGGAAACCTGATACACCAGCTACATGCTGAGGAGAAAAATATACTAAGAAGAATTGAGAAGATTATATATAAATAAATGCTTTTGAACAGCTATAGTAATAATAATAATATAATAATAATAATAATATAATTATATTATATTACTATTTTATTATATTATTATTATTATTATTTTTTTTCTCTATCACAGTCCTCCAATTCGACTGGGTGGTATTTATAGTGTGGGGTTCCGGGTTGCATCCTGCCTCCTTAGGAGTCCATCACTTTTCTTACTATGTGTGCCGTTTCTAGGATCACACTCTTCTGCATGAGTCCTGGAGCTACTTCAGCCTCTAGTTTTTCTAGATTCCTTTTCAGGGATCTTGGGATCGTGCCTAGTGCTCCTATGATTATGGGTACGATTTCCACTGGCATATCCCATATCCTTCTTATTTCTATTTTCAGATCTTGATACTTATCCATTTTTTCCCTCTCTTTCTCTTCAAACTCTGGTGTCCCATGGTATTGCGACATTAATGAGTGATACTTTCTTCTTGACTTTGTCAATCAACGTCACGTCTGGTCTGTTTGCACGTATCACCCTATCCGTTCTGATACCATAGTCCCAGAGGATCTTTGCCTGATCGTTTTCTATCACTCCCTCAGGTTGGTGCTCGTACCACTTATTACTGCAAGGTAGCTGATGTTTCTTGCACAGGCTCCAGTGGAGGGCTTTTGCCACTGAATCATGCCTCTTTTTGTACTGGTTCTGTGCAAGTGCCGGGCATTCGCTTGCTATGTGGTTTATGGTTTCATTTTTCGTATTGCACTTCCTACATATGGGAGAGATGTTATTTCCGTCTGTCGTTCTTTGAACATATCTGGTTCTTAGGGCCTGATCTTGTGCCGCTGTTATCATTCCTTCAGTTTCCTTCTTTAGCTCTCCCCTCTGTAGCCATTGCCATTGTCATCACTGGCTAGTTCTTTAGTCTGTCTCATGTATTGTCCGTGCATTGGTTTGTTGTGCCAGTCCTCTGTTCTGTCTGTCATTCTCCTGTCTCTATATATTTCTGGGTCTTCGTCTACTTTTATTAGTGCTTCTTCCCATGCACTCTTTAGCCACTCGTCTTCACTGGTTTTCAGATATTGCCCCAGTGCTCTGTTCTCGATGTTGACGCAGTCTTCTATACTTAGTAGTCCTCTCCCTCCTTCCTTTCGTGTTATGTATAGTCTGTCCGTATTTGCTCTTGGGTGTAGTGCTTTGTGTATTGTCATATGTTTCCTGGTTTTCTGACTATGCTGCGGAGTTCTGCCTTCGTCCATTCCACTATTCCTGCGCTGTATCTGATTACTGGCACTGCCCATGTGTTTAATGGCTTTTATCATATTTCCGGCGTCGAGTTTTGACTTGAGTATCGCCTTGAGTCTCTGCATATATTCTTTCCTGATCGTGTCCTTCATCTCTTGGTGTTTTATATCCCCTCCTTCCATTATTCCCAGGTATTTGTATCCTGTCTCATCTATGTGTTTGATGTTGCTCCCTCTGGTTAGCTTTGTATCCCTTCAGTTGTCGTTACTTTGCCTTTTTGTATGTTGACTAAGGCGCATTTTTCTATTCCAAACTCCATCCTGATGTCCCCAGATACAATCCTTACAGTCTGGATTAGGGTATCTATTTCCTTGATGCTCTTACCATACAGCTTGATGTCGTCCATGAACATCATCATCTTATATTATTATTATTATTATTATTATTATTATTATTATTATTATTATTATTATTATTATTATTATTATTATATGTTGCCATCTATTCACCTATCCATCTTTCTATCCATCTCTGGTTCATATTCGTACTTTTAGAGCTTTTAATGGAAATATTGATTCCACAGGGGAAATAATAAGTTCCTTCGATACCAAATTTCAACACCGCCGTCCTTCGGCAGACCTTTGCCCAATGGGGCCGTAATGAGAGGAATTGATGACCGGGCAATTAATTTGTAACCTCGCTTATGAAATTTGTTATGATCCCAGCGGTTGAGAACTCGTTAATTATGTATTTCAGTTAATGACATAGAATGTTCATTGCACGATCTTCGCAATGTTAAGATTCTATGGAAGTAAGTTGAGGCAGATAATGATTTCTTGTGTCAAGAATTAATAGTAAACTTCATAATATATTAAGCGTTTTTAAATTGTGTATATAAATGACATAAATAAGTGAAGCTATAATTTCAGATTAAGAGAAATTAATATAATTTAAACGTCAAGGAAATGCAATCAAAATATGATATACAGTTCAACTTCAGACAAGTATCGAGACCGTGATTTCATTAAATATAAAGAAAAGAAGACGATATATATTCAAGGTTTCGATAAGTTCTTTAAAATCTCAATTTCTTCATTCACTTTCTCAAAGATCGTCTGGAAACGTAAAAATAAACACTCGCTTATTTGGAATTCGGCTATTTTTAGCGTCATCAGAAGAGCAACAATAATGAATTTCTCTTATCCTCCTTCCCCCTTGCTTATCTTTGTTCTAAATCTGAAATAATCTTTTTAAAAAAATACCGAGAACGCAATGGATTATATAGCTGCTGGATTAGCTGCTAATTAGCATAATCCGCTTCCCGCTAAAGATAGCAAAAGTTCTCAGCAATTTTCAGAGATAAAATGAAACATCTTTCGTCGAAAGTTTACAAATCTTTTATTTCTCTTTGTTTAACATCATAGTGCCTCCTTCATATTGCTTGGAAAGACGAGAGAGAGAGAGAGAGAGAGAGAGAGAGAAGAGAGAATGCATCCTTGATTATTAACTCTTGGAAAAATCCCATTCTTCATGGAGCATGTACAAAACATTACGTATAGAGAGAGAGAGAGAGAGAGAGAGAGAGAGAGAGAGAGAGAGAGAGAGAGAGAGAGAGAGAGAGAGAATTTTATTCCATGCTCTTAAAACAATTACTTCATTAACCGGGAAATAAAATAATTTACCAAAAGCTCCAGATTTCCCAAAGGAAATATATGAAGTACACTTGAAATCGCATCGTCCAATTGTGTCTGTATTGGAATAAATTGCAAAATCCAATTGGTTGCCTGAGTTTTAGAAAATGCAATATTTTTTGTTTATCTATTCATTTTTTTGCATGGGAAATGTAAGGATGGTGGGAGAGTGGTGTTGGGGTGAGGGGGGAAATGATTCATTTAAAATTCCGATTAAAACGAATGCCTTAGTTCAGTATATGATTTTACAGGCACTCGTAAGTTGTTTTTATACAGAGGCTTTCGTTTTTTATAACATCTATTTAACTTTCCCTCTTATGTTCGTCTTTAACATAAAATTTTTCCCTCCTATAATGACATTTATTTTTTCTAAAGGTGCATAATCCCATTTTATAATGAGGAAGGATCTTACTTCGTTTTCATGACTTATTGCTCTCTCTCTCTCTCTCTCTCTCTCTCTCTCTCTCTCTCTCTCTCTCTCTCTCTCCAACCTCGTTTCACGTAATGTTTTTATTTACAGCCTGCAAAATTTGAATTAAACGAATATTTTCTCTCTCTCTCTCTCTCTCTCTCTCCTCTCTCTCACCAACCTCGTTTCACGTAATGCTTCTATTCACAGCCTTCAAAATTTGGGCAACGCAAACATTCCTTTAACCCGTCTTCTCTTTCTCTCTCTCCTATCATATGCATATGCTTAACGCCTTTTCTGATTTAATTACTTTTTATTCCTTTGACCTCGTTGGAATTCATTGCTGTTTTCCTTCCTTTTTTTTTAATTCCCTGGTTCTGCATTTATAATTTTGGGTACATTTATCTTTGTTCTGACATGCTTCGTGGATAAGTCAAGTATTAATCTTTTGATTTATACATTTTGGCCCACTTTTTTATTTTTATTTTCATTTATAAATTTTTGCATTCTTCAGGGTCTTGGAAGAGAGTTGGTTGAGATGTTAATAAAACTTTTTTTGTCTTGTCTGAATGATAAATATGTTATAGCAAGTGTATATTCGTGTGTTCGTGAGACCTTGTATAAAGGTAATTAATTATGTTTGTTGTATTTCATTTTGGTGAATATCAATGAAAATATCATCTTTCACTTGCAATATATTTTGTGAACAGATAATCAATGCTTTTCATAAACAACAAAGAACATTTCAGCTCAAGAATCATAATTATATCTCCTAGGGTCAATCATGATAACAGAATATGAAGACAGATTAAACATTCAAACTTGACAAATAAGTAGAATGTTGCTGAATGTTGGGGGTCGTGTCCAACATCCACGTGAATGCCCAGCTCTGCTTGAAATGTGAAGCTTCACTCGTCGTTATAACGTCCGTACTTTAAGCTGGATATGTTAATGTGTACAATGCTTGCAAATGTTAATTCAACTAGTGGTATTACGAAGAAAACCTTGGGCTTGGCAGAGTTCGCTATGACGGCAAATCAAATCCTAAATGTTCTCGTTTTTATTTCTATTTTTTTTTCTTCTCCTTCCTCCTGTAGTTCCGAATTTGGAAAGTCAATAAAGGGAGCGTGTGTCTGACAGCCAATTTGCATCGGCTATTGGGAGGTTTTATGCTAAATGGGGCGGACGAATTCCTGTTTCTGTTCGACGTAATGAACGCGGCTAACATGGGCTCTCTTGTACTGATTTGTTTCGGTTTTATTGGGCGGGGGGAGGGGGGGGGGGGGTATTTTCCGCCTGTCATTGTTTTGCGATTGAATAGATGAGTTATCTCTCTCTCTCTCTCCTCTCTCTCTCTCTCTCTCTCATTGATAGCTATTGCGTATTTGTCTATTAATATTCCTATATACAATAAGCGAATGGCCTATCCAGCTTTATCCATTTCTCTCTCTCTCTCTCCTCTCTCTCTCTCTTTATTGATAGCTATAGCGTATTTGTCTATCAATATTCCGATATAAAACAGGCGGATAGCCTATTTAACTTTATACATCTCTCTCTCTCTCTCTCTTATTGACAGTTATAGCATATTTTTCTATTAATATTCGGGGATACAAGAGGCGAATGGCCTATCCAACTTTATACATTTATCTCTCTCTCTCTCTCTCTCTCTCTCTCTCTCTCTCTCTCTCTCTCTTTTCAGAAATATACCAAAATTTGCGTTCAAAAGAAAGTGGCTTTGAAAACTACATCAATCAAAACAAAATGTAAATCTGTCCATATCTCAAACATTGAAAGTAAGAATTATGAATTGAATAAACAAAAAATAAGTAAATAAACTGAATTAGATAAAAAATAAGCAAAATAAAGAATAATAAGAAAGAACATAAATACAGAGCGAATCAAAGAGAAACGAAGCTCATATTGCATCATGTGAGACATCTCTCTGGGGCCGCGTGTCAGGTAGCCAGTACGAAGAAAGGGGAATATTATTTCAGAGACGTGTGCACTCACAATTCATACATTTAATATGCAAATTAATGGAGTGTATTTACGTTTTGTAAAGCTAATAGGATGATCATATTCTTTGTTTTACAAAGACCAGTAGATTCTCGTCCTTGAATCTCTCATGGAATTACGTTCTAAAGTTTAATGTAGTTTTTAATATTCTAATGAGGCAGTTCATTTGCCATTCCGTGGAGCACTTAGCAGTCTCTCTCTCTCTCTCTCTCTCTCTCTCTCTCTCTCTCTCTCTCTCTCTCTCGTGAGCTCAATATTGTTCAATATTTTTGTCAGATATTCAGATCTTTTTCTCAGAAATATTTACTCTAATTCAAATCATAACTTTTCATAATTAATTTGCTCTTTATCCATCGTTTTGCAAACTTAATGGAGATATTTTTTTTACCATAAGTACACAAGCAAAGTCTATGCATAAGTATGCTTACTTATGCAAGCACGTTTTAATTCTCTACAAACCAAAACGCACACACACACACACCACACAGACACACACACACACACACACACATATATACATATATATATATATATATATATATATATATATATATAATATATATATATATATATATATATATATATAATATCCAAAAAATATAATTACACGAGATTAGTTGACATAAATGGCCCTGTGGCATTTTGGATGTTCTCTGCTAATTAACAAAAGCACGTTTCTCTCTCTCTCTCTCTCTCTCTCTCTCTCTGAAATAGCTAATACAACTTACGATCTATGCAGCTAGACGATTGAATTTGAAAAAAACAATATATGTCTGAACATAATCCAAGTCTTTCCACATCTCTTATATCAAAATTCTGAAATCCTGGGGCCACGTCTCAGGCAGCTCATATGAATATTATGTATAATTATATTTTCCTCAGAAGCATCGTCGAGTAAATGTGGGATATACATACATGCATATTTGTATATTTGCATGCACAGATACTGAAAGACCCGAGAATATTATTTCAGAGATATTTGCATTTACGCTTCATTAATTCAACGTTACAAAATAATGTTAATATTATGACACTGGATTGCGTTTAAATTTTGCCAAAGAAATATGTTTATTTGGATTTTTAGAAGATATTAGTTTTACTTCATTGAGTCTCCAATAAACTTTCCTTCTGAAATAAATGTAACTTTTAATATTTTAATGAGGCAGTTCATTTTCTATTCTATGGGGCCTTTAGAAATCTCTCTCTCTCTCTCTCTCTCACCATTTTGCTTGGTGAGACGTTCCCGTGCACAGTCTGATTAATCAACAGATATCACAGGTTCAATATACATTTGGAAATCGAAAAATATCTAGAAGTGTTCGTGAACTGTCTGTGATAAGATTAGTGTGAAAATAGTAGGATAAAGCGTCTACTAAGTTAGTTTATCAAGTGAAATACTGTAAATCAGATCAAGATGGCAGTAAGTTCTAACTGTGGTAAGAAATGGCGAAATTTAGCGTGTTTAGCAGATTCGCAATACGATGAGGTAGCAGGAAGGGAGCTGGCATTTCTCATCTATGAGATCAACAACAGCCCTAACCAAAAAGATACAAAGGTATTCATAGACATTAGAAAGATATGATCCTTCAAACTGAAACAAACCAACAGAAAACATCTTGAAAATAATTGAAGAAGTTCCAAATAAAATCCATGTGGTCAAGAGACTCATAAAGAAAATTTCCATCAATCAAAATATTCCGACAAAGAAAATGAATAAGGTGAACATTGTGAATATCCTATTTGATGCAATAGGAAAAAGAATGCCAAAAGCATGCAAACTGTATGAGGTGGTATAGCATAGTTAATCCACAAAACCTGATCAGAAAATGTTCTGCATGCAACATTCTGACGCATCCTCAATGTGCTGAAGTAATGCAAGATATGAGTAAGGATACCAGAATATTTTGCTCAACATGTCTATCATGGATAGACAATGTTATTAAATCAAGGCTTAATGTACAAATAGTTGAGGATGAAGAAGAAGAGGAAGAGGAAGAAGAAGAAGAGGAAAATGGAAGAGAAGTAAACAAAACTGAAATGACAGAAAAAAATAAGGAAAACAAAGAACAAGATAAAAGTGTGGATGCAAAGATACTCATTGATACTACATATGAGGCAATCAAGCAGCATACATACGAAGAAATAAATTACGGCATGACAACACAAAAGAAAATCCCGAAGAGGCTCTACCCAGAGGAAAAAATAGACAAGAAAGACAAAGTCTGCAACCTTTTGAAAAGAGGGAATTGCAGATTCGGAGAAAGATGTTGCTACTAACATCCCAAGGTATGTCACAACTATGAAATCTATGGTAAATGTGCATACCTAGATTGCTATGAGGATGATTGCAGAGATCTACATCCAAAAATATGCAAAAACATAAAAGAAGGAAAAGGATGTAAATTCGACAAAAAATGTAAATATATGCACCCTGTAGCCATGAATCAAAACCAATTAAATAATCAATCAAATAATAAAATCCAAAATAAGAAAGAAACAAATAAAGAGAGGAACAAAGAATATGAGGTGACGGAAAAAAACAAGCCATCACTGAGATATGGAGTGTCAGCAAAGAATTTCCAAGCATCAGCTCCAAGATACAGCTCAAGAAATAAATACTGTATTTACGATGCAAGAGGATATTGAAAATACAGAGAAAATTGCAGATTCAGACACAAAATGAATAATTATGATGAAGATAAAATATTATGGAAAAGTTGGATTTTTTAATGTCAGAATTTCTGGAAATGAAGGAAAGAACAACATACCAGAACAGGAAAGAGACGTGGGAAAATCCTTATTATTACCCATATTAAATGAAGGAGAAAACACGCAAACCATCATAGTGATGAATGCGCAGGGTTCAGTTATGAGTAACTCAAAAAGAAAAATAGAGTACTAAGAAGAACTAACCCAAATTAGGAGAAAATAGATATAATGAATATAAGTGAAACCTGGTATTCCCAAGAGACTGGGAATGACGATCAAATAAAAGGGTTCCAAACTTATAGATCAGATAGAAAAAATAGGAATCAATGGGGAACCGCGATATATGGGAAAGACAAAAAACAAGGAAAAATATATGAGAAATATAGTAACTCAGAATGTGAACTAATAGCAGTAGAATTTGAATCTGCAAAATTAATGAACATAGTAATATATAGACCTCCTAATACTAAAAATTTGATACAATAATAGGAAAATTGGATGATATATGTAGAAATCAAAGGGACTGGACTATTCTCCTATCCGGAGACTTTAACTTTCCTTTCGGAGACTGGAAAGAAAGAATCAGAGATTGTGGTTGTATTTATACATATAAAAAAGAGAATAATAGTAGTGCAGAAGATAAGAGGCAATTCGAAAGGCCATTAGATATGCTAGTAGAATACAACATTCAACAAATAAATCACCTGCCAACAAGAAAGGGAAATACTTTAGACCTAGTATTTGTGAACGAGGTGAATTATGTTAAAGAAATAATAGTTTATAATGCGAGTATTTCAGACCATAATTTCATAGAATTAACAGTCCATTCCAAAGCAAGTGAAAACAGAGATAAGCAAGAAATGAAAAAGTGGGAAGAATATGGAAAATACAACTTCTACAGTAAAAATATAAAATGGTCAGAAATAAATGAAGCATTAAACAAAGATTGGGATAACATTTTCGTAAGTGATGATATAAAGGTAAATACGGAGATATAATATAAAATATTAGAGAAAATAGTGGATAAATATATACCGAAGAAGAAAAGTAAACATTATTCATGCATACCAAGAGACAAAAGGATCTTGTTCCAAAAAATCAGAAAGTTGAAAAAAAGGTCTGGGAAATGAAATAAATGTATGGAAAGTGATCGAACTAAAAAGTAAGATAGAAAATGCAGAACAAAAGATTATACAATGAAAAGAAAATGAAAAATGGGACTTGGAAAAAACCCCCTAGTAAATATAAAGCAAAACCCCAAACTATTGTACTCGAATACAAAAAAGATGAATAAAAGAAGAATAGAAATAGGCCATCTAAGAATTGAAGGGAATTTAACGAATGAAAAAAAGGAAATATGCAACATATTGGCAGAACGATATAAGAGAGAATTCCCCCCTAGAATTGATAATAAAGATAATGATATAGAAGTAAGGGATGAAAATAGTGAATATTTAGGAGACATAGATATTAATGAAGCTGATATTGTGCAGGCTATTAATGAAATTAAAAATGGAGCAGCAGCAGGGCCTGATGATGTCCCTGCTATTTTGTTAAAGAAAGTATTTCATTCTATCGCAAAGCCACTTGCAATATTATTAAGACAAAGTGTAGATACAGGCAAGATTTATGATGAGCCCAAACCAAATTCGCATATATTACCCCTACTTTCAAAAGTGGATCAAGACTAGAGGTAAGTAATTATAGGCCTGTGAGTCTAACATCACATATTATGAAAGTGCATGAAAGGGTAATGAAGAAAAATATTATGAAACATTTAATAAAAAAAAAATTTGTTTAATATAAGACAACATGGTTTCGTACCCGGAAAAAGTACACAAACCCAACTATTAGTCCACTGTGAGAAAATATACAAAAATATGAAAAGCGGAAATGAAACAGATGTGGTTTATCTAGACATTGCAAAAGCTTTTGACATGGTAGATCATAATATATTAGCGAAGAAAATTAGAAAACATAATATAGTGGATAAAGTAGGAAGATGGTTAAAAGAATTTTTACACAACAGAAAACAGATAGTTATTGCAAACGATGAGAAATCGGATGAAGCTAAGGTAATATCCGGTGTGCCACATGGTACGGTGTTAGCTGCATTAGTGTTTGTTATTATGATTGCAGACATAGACAGTAATGTTAAGGACTCGGTAGTGTGTAGTTTCGCCGATGACACAAGAATAAGTAGAGAAATTACTTGTGATGAAGATAGGAACGCGCTACAAAGAGACCTTAACAAAGTATATGATTGGGCAGAGGTAAATAGGATGGTATTTAACTCTGATAAATTTGAATCAATAAATAATGGAGACAGAGAAGGAAAGCTATATGCATATAGGGGACCTAATAATGAGACAATCACAAATAAGGAAGCAGTTAAAGATCTTGGTGTGATGATGAATAGGAACATATTATGCAATGATCAAATAGCAATTCTATTGGCAAAATGTAAAGCAAAAATGGGAATGTTGTTACAGCACTTCAAAACAAGAAAAGCTGAACACATGATTATGCTTTATAAAATATATGTTCGTAGCCCACCTTGAATATTACAATATGATATGGTAAACGCACACTATCAAAAGGATATGTGCACAAATAGAGAGTACAAAGGTCCTTTACAGCTAGAATAGAAAAAGTTAAGGATCTTGACTACTGGGAAAGACTACAATCCTTAAAATTATATAACCTAGAAAGGAGAAGAGAACGCTAAATGATAATTCAGGCATGGAAACAGATAGAAGAAATTGCCGAAAACATCATGGAGCTAAAAATATCAGAAAGAGCAAGCAGAGGTAGATTAATAGTGCCAAAAACTATACCAGGAAAAATAATGAAAGTATTAGGGCTTGTGCCTTGTATGATAAGGCGCCCTATGAGGTTAATGTTAGACTAGCGATAATCTATACGCTAAGTCGGTTGGTATTGCACTTCCATCTTCAATGGGAGTGTCTGGGGTTTTGTAGATCACTTACGAAGTCGGTATTATCTTTACGACGATGTGTTTAAACTCATGGTTCGGTGAGGTTCTTGTAGAAAACACCAAGGTATAAAAATAGATATTCTTCTGAAGTTTTACATGATGAAGATCAGGTATGATCGTACAAAAAAAAAAAAAAAAAAAAAGTCTTCTATGACGATAGCTTGATCGCTTCTGCCAATGATGATGGCTAATCCTATTCCTCTACATGATAAAGCTTAGGTAAAGAGGTACAGGTCTTCTAATGACGATAGCTAACTCGTTCTGCCTGTCTACCATCTCTGTTACAAGTTATGAAGGAACAGACAGTAGTTCGAACATATGAACATACTATCAGATTTGACATAGTTTCATACGAACACACAATCGAATGAGACACGCTACAGATCACGTAGGCCGTTTGAATAATAGGTCGGGGTAGTTGTCTCAAGCAGAAAGCTTGGACTAATGTTTATAAACAATTGAATGACTACAGGTGACGGCATGTTATCTTAGCTTACATACTTATTGTATACGTCATCTTAGCGTCTCTAGTCTGATCACATTCCTGCAAGCAATCTGGGTTGACCTCTTAGTTTTAGACTTTTATATATATGGACTAACATTCCATATTTTTATTATGTAAACACTTACATTAGCTCGGTCAGCTACCAAAACCAACTACTGAATATTACTCAAAACTTGACTTGCATCTGACTTATAGGAGTGTGATACAGACACTATGTGAATATATATAATATATAAGTAAATAAAAATTCATGGTGTACATGAATTGATTCAAGTAATAAAATATAAAAACAAATGATATTGGTAAATAATAGTGATCACATGATATATATAATGATGCAGTTTTTCACTCATCTCTTTAAGATACTTATGCTACAGAAAATACTAATGTACTCTGATAATTGCATAGAATGAAGATTAACATGATAAAAAATCATATTTTAACTGATAAAAAATTTCATATATGAAATGATAAAATTATTAATTGTTTATGCTGATTGATTTCGTTGCTTTTTATGCTAACTGTTATATATCTTGCGGATATTGTTAAGGTAAAAGGTAACTGATTGATTATAGGCTACCTGATTTGTTTATACATATGTATATGGATTCATATAATATGATTAATATATGTGCACTTTAAATAGAGTCCTATTGCGTACACGCAAAGATATATTTAGATTCTGTTATTTATGATCATTTTATATAAGAGATTCCTATTGCGTACACGCAAAGATATATTTCGACTCTGTTATTTATGATCAATTATATATATAGGATACACATGACCGAGGTTATACTACTTCACTTTTAACTAGCTTCGAACAACTTTTCGTCCATTACACAGTTCCAGACAACCACCTTTAGCCAATTGAAACGGCCTTTTTTCAATGGTTAAAACAAGGGGAAAATTTGCCATGGGCGGGTCCAACGTTCCATTTTGCGCTCACACTTATTCTCTGCATCCTAAGCTACACGATTACGTTCGCGATGAATAGATCATCCCAGCACGAGTCCTTCGCCAGCAAAGTAGAGTTGAATATCCTTCGGGTCGTAATTGTCGGAAGTATGTCCCATTTGTAGTCGATTTCCACAGCCACCGGAGCATTCCGCATTAAAACGAGATTAACGACGAGATACGGTGTCGGTCGAGATTAACGACGAGATACGGTGTCGATCGAACGAAGTCATGAAAGTTCCTTCACATTGTAGGCGGTTGTTACTCGACTGTAGTCGTCCGCTGCGACGAACGATTTTTTTGAACGTTGCGATGTGAAACTCTCGTACTGCAGGATACTGTAACCAGGTTCCATTAATCAGCCTGCAAGTGAAATATACTTGTCACAAGGGCAAAGTAAATTCAGACGACATCCAAATACAGGGGAGGAAGAGAGCCATTTAGACCAGACTTAACCCACATGAATTCGCTGATATTTTGGAATTCAAAAGAGTCCGCTGTACAAACTTTTTTATCCATGGCATTAACAATGAGTGAACCTATCCAGGTCTATGATGACTGTAAAAATATCCATAATTATAAAAAATAAATAGATATCAATACGAATCTCAAAGAAAATTCGATATTTACTGGTATAAGTTTACTAGACAAGAAGTGGAAAACGGAGCTAATTGTAAAGATTGCAGGCAACATAGAGTCAAAGAGAGATTAATAATGATTCTATGTGCCCTAACAAAAGTTATATTCAATTTCTCGTGCGCATCCTCTGAGGTTAACTTTTAAAAACATTATTAATAGGTAGGAGATGCAACGAAAAACCCACTATGTAACTAATTTCTATATAAACTTTGTTTTTGGGTTTTTTCAAGAAAAATGTGACAATTTTCCCATGAATGTTTTACTTGAATTGTAATAGGCTAATGTTGCAAGTAAATATTTCATATATACATATCTTGATACTTCTAAATGTCGTATGAGGTTCAGAAAAAAAAAAAAAAAAAAAATTAATTCATTTTGTTGTTATAGAAATTCTATTTGCTTATATTGTTCATTAATTTTAAAATGATTACAAGTCCTTAACTAATTGCATTACACACACGGATAAGAATATGTTATGTGGCCTGTCATGTGACCTATGAACCACATGTGAAGTTCATGAACTAAGCATTCCTTTCTCCAGTCAATCTGCTTTTGCAAGCAGAGACGACACACAGATGAAGCCGTGTAAGCAGATTATTGAGGTTAAAAGGAACAAATGCTGATACGGCAATGATGACGTCGTCACTTGGCAGGAGATTGCTCTCAGCCAGCTAAGAGTTACGTTACTTGCTGTAACAAATACGACTTTAGGATAAATTTTTTTGTTTTTTAATACTCGACCCACATGAGAAGAATGTCTGAAAAAAAAAAAAACAACAGTACCAAAATTGAACAATATTAGTTCCATGTTGGCATTATGTTAAATAAATATTCCTTATTCAAACTATATGAAAAGGTTTCCATACAAATTCTATATATATTATTAGCCCTGTATAAGATTCATATAGGATTATTCCATAGATAACATTTTCACTTCTAGACTTCCTGACTTTAAAATCTCTTTTATTTATTTTATTTATTTTATTTATTATTAGTTTATTTATTTATTTATTTTTTTTTTCTTTTTTTTTTTTTTTCATTGACTACGAATATAAATCACCGGGACAGACAATATGTCAGTAGATTTTGGAATATGTGTTGAACTTTTAGCTTATTTTGTCATTACTAAAGCGTTAAGTTAGAGTTCAAATCTTTAACGCATATATATTGGATATTTAAATTATCTATGGTTACGTTTTGCTTATTGATTTTATCGTGATTCCTTTTTTATTATAATTTGTAACCCTTCCGACTTCTTACGGAGTGTATTATATTGACTCCACTTGTATCCATATTTATTTTATTTTTTTTATATTTATTTATTTATTATTTTTTTTGTTTATATATTATTTGATAATAATGGTTGGCTTGAATATGTGGAAAAGTGTTCTAGCGGCGTACCGTATAAGGCTACTTGCGGCATCAATTCTATAGATACAAGATATAAATGATAAAGGTATTTAAAACCGCGAGAACGCTATAATCCGGTCGGATCCAATATCACGAGTTGTAACTCGTAAGACATTGACACTCCTATTTAATTATCCGTTATTCTACCAAAACCGATTGACTCTGGGTGATCAAATATATTATTGGTTTTCTTAATGGAAAGGAATTCACACAACGTGTTAAGGAGATTATTATTGATTTACACCACCCGAGTCACAGATTATTATGTGTTGAATTCCATATTTACTGATTTAGCACTCATAAATATTCCTAACGCACTCCAATGCGGTGTTTGTTTTTAGTGCTATTAATTCTATATAACGTGTCAAGGAACTATTAACACTAAGAAGTGTTTATTCCCTCTGTTCAGACTCGTAATTCTGTTAATAATTCTACGTATATTCTTTCAAGGATTGATTTGGCACAGGATAGGCTCCTAAACTGACAGGTGTCTTAGTGTATCCCTTGTTTTCATGACACGTGTTACAATTAGTTATGTGCTTTTTATATCTGTAAGCATTGTAGGCCAGTAAAATAGTGATTTGGCTTTCTGTGACATACTATGGAACCCTGGATGACGGAATGCAACCAGTTTATGACGATGGTATGAAAGAGATTATTATTACTACCTGGTCGTTAGTCATCGCTGTGTTCTTCGGGTTTTACCTCGTCACGGACCTACATATAATACTACATTTGATTACATTATTCTGATACACATACCTTAAGTATACTTTTGCTTTAGGGTTTCTGCTCGAAGTGTGTATTGTTTTTGCTTAGCCGCTGACCCTGTTTCCGTTTCGAATGGTTTATTGTTTGGTGTTTATTGCTGCTGACTCTGTTTCCGTTCGAAGTGTTTATTGTTTGGGTTATGTCTGTTGACTCTTGCTTTGTTTCAGTTGTAACAGTTCTGCGCTCCAACCCAGATATTCAATGCTCGCGATCTCTTGGGTTAAGGAATTTTCTTGTTTAAGATACGGTTTTAACAATAGGCACGGATGTTTCATATCTTTTAGTCCAATTAATGGTTCTTTGCTGTATGGTGCGGGATTGCGGGATAATGCGTCAGCTATGATATTTGCTTTCCAGGTAGATATCTTATCTTGGCTCCAATAACCTGAATGATCATTTGTCACCGAGTTCCTTTTGGACTGTGATTAAAGCCTTTGAAAAAACTCGGTAAAGGACTCATGTCAGTAAGGACTTTATCAGGATAGGCCATAGATTATGAACTTAAAATGTACTAGTGTTAAAGATACCTAGCCCTTCCTTGCCTATTACTGCATATTACTTTCAGAGGGCTTTAGTTTACGTGAATTAAAAAAAGCTATAGGGAAGAACTGTTTATCATATGACTGAAGTAATACCCCTCTTACCCTTGGTCTGAGGCGTCTGTTGCAATAAAAAAAAAAAATTCCTTATTTAAATCAGGGATTTTTAAGTTAGTAAGCTGCATTATTCCGCTTTTAAGATATCGAACGCCTGTTGATGCTTTTTAGACCATAATTAATCTACGCTCATTCTTCGTAAGATCTGTTAAAGGAGCTGCTATGATTGAAGAGTTACATATTTGCATACGATTGTAATACCCACTACAGCGCAAAAGTGCTGTATCCCCCTTTTACGTTAATAAGTACCGGAAAGTTATGAATAGCCGACACCTTACCATGGACTACTTTTAAGACCTTGACCAGACACATAAAACCTAGATAAACATGTTCGGTTTTTAAAAAACTCACATTTAGATATTTTACTCTGAGATTATTTGTCTTTGTCTCTGTAGCACTAGCTCTACTTTATGTGAATGTACTTCTAAGGTATTAGAAAAGATTACAAGATCATCCATATAGGCATGTAGGTTATCCCCTAAAAGTCTCCAAACACTATATTGTAATTGGGGCGCAACGTAAGCCGGAGGCATACGTAAAAAAATAAAATTGATAATGTCCCCTGAGTGTGGCTGAAAAAACGGTGTATGAGGTACAATCACTTAGGTAATGGGATCAGGGTAAAAGCAAAGCCTTTAAGTAAGTCCAAGTTGGTGAAAAAAATTTATTCTAACCTAACAGAGATAAGATGTCGTCGGTACATCGCACTGGAAACTATCGGAAGTCGTTTCCTTGTTTAAGCGACAGAATCTACGCACGTACGCCAAGTCCGATCTTTTATGGCATGACATTTGAGGGATTATATGGGATTATTTGATTTCCTAATGACTCCTATTACTAAAATTTTCCAACTTCGTCATTTATCTCTATTTTGAAATTTCATTGAGAATCTATACGAAAGGATACGTAAATAGCTTTATGTTTGTCCTTAGACCGTATTTTGTGTTAAATTACATCCGTTTTTTTTCCCAGAGATCACTCGCCAGTGGAGAAACTTCCTGGTATTCAGTAAAAGATAAAAAAAATTTCTGCTGAATCACCTCTGCTTGTATGACTTTACGGATATTACTTTAGATAGATTTATCAGAGAATCATCCACGACCGGTTGGGCGTGATTAAAAATTAGCAACAATAAAAAATGCGATATTTATAACTTCCGTATCCACGATATGTATACTTTTAGGGCTTGTTCGCGGAAATCGTTATATTTCAGTGTCGGGGGGAAGGATTAAAATTTCATTTTCCCAGCAAAGTCTTTTTACCACGCACTAAGACATTCGAGGTGCATGCTTCTCGAGATTTTGCGTGCAAAGTGCGACTGCGGTTGTGGGAGAATTCTGTTGTGTCATTTGAACAATGTTACGATTTATGAGACAAAATGTATAGTTCCTTTATATAAGTTATTATTTGATTAACTGTCTCATTTTTGTTCAAACGGATTTTAATGTTTGAAGGTTTATAGGATTTTCCTTTGATAAACACGCCTTATTTTGCAGGATGTAAGATAATATTTTGTATACCCCTAGATGAATCTTACAATTACACTACATACAGATCAACGTTTTTTATAACTATAGAGGTATCTGTAAACGCTCGCTTATCCGGACTTCTCATTAGGGAAGTTCGAACAACAGACGGTGAGTCCGTAAATACTGGTAATTAATTGTACTAAAGGAATAAATAAGATATTCTAATTTTTACGGCGGCGTACAGTCGGGCTTAATCCACCCAGTATTTATTATACTTAATGTATTAAAAATTACTAGAACCTGCTCTGATTACTTTTGATACTGTCGTGTGATGCATAGGAAAAATCCTTTTTAGTTCAAAAAGATATCGGTATGTATGAACCAACATCGCTTCCCTCCCCACTCTGCTAGAGTCGCTTATTGTGTGGAATTTGCTTCGCTTTTGAAAACTCGGCAGATTTAACTAACCTTGACCGCTTGACTAGGTGACACAGTCACCGAGTTTGCTTGTTTGATTCTGAACGGGCTACTGTTTCTATTTCTTTTTGTAATAATTAGGATCCTTCTCTTTATTACCATCGGCAACGTATTGTGTGTTTTTAGCATTATGTTGCTGGTTACGTATAAAGCAATGAATGATGAACTATTAGGAACTGAGCGATTACTAATAAGACAAGTTATCTCTACTGTATTCAATTTTAAACTGTTTGTACTTCATTCTTTGCTAAAATTTGAAATAGTGAGGGATCCTGGTCAGCGCGTTTAGCCTGATGAAAGTTTTTTACAGACATTTTATTCCTTGCAATCCAGCCATATTTTTAAAGTTAAGTTGAGTCATTGAGGTTCGATATTTTATATACTCAAAAAAACTCAAGGCTAAAACTGCGATCGGGACTTTGCAAAGGGGCATTTATTGTCATGACCCGAAATAGTGTTACCTCTAATTTATATAGATTTGTACGGGTGTGTTCCACTTGTTTTTGTGTGTTTTCTAATCACTACGGTGCTTAACGACCTCCTATCCATGCATCTGTATAAAATACAGACGTCCACTGCGTAAACGCATATTCACTGTTAATATGATTTGTTACGTAAGGGATTAATAATCACCCAAAATGATAAAAATTAACATAGTATATGATTATGATATTTCAGTAGAACTTCTGGAAACAGGACACTCAAGATAAAAACTCGCAGTAGCGAAATCTCAATGATGTAGATAATTTCTGTAAAAAAGTAAGATTAAGAATGTCGTTCGTAACTTCAGCCACAGGAATAACGAAATTCGACCTGTAAAGGAAACACTCAAAGTTACTCCAAATGAATAAAAAATTGTACTTAGCTTGCTTTTGTGGGAAGTCACGGTGTTCCGATAACGACACACGGCCTCGGTCCTCCTTCTCTATTTAGCGGACGACCTGGTTTGGCTTCAGTTTCCCCATGTGCGCGTTGTTTCGATGATTCGAGCCCTTGAAAAAATCCGATGCTGCAGACGCGTTCGGTTTGTTTCTTGCAGTGCCGGAAACGCTCACTAACGATGTTTTCTTGAATGATTCTAATGAGAGTACGAAGCTTCCGTTGGTCGTAAGAAAAAGACACGTCGGTTTTGGTTCTTGAAGTTATTCACTAACGATTGATACTAAGTTGCTTGACGAATCTTGTTGTTTTCGAAGTCGCTCACTAATGATGATACTAGGTTGCTGAAGAATCTGCTGCTTTCGTCGTCGTGACTTCATGATTTATTATTCTGTTTTTCTTCGTAGGACGTTGTAGAGTTCTTCTGGTCCGCTGGCCACCAATATTAGGGCTTGTGCCTTGTATGATAAGGCGCCTATGAGGTAATGTTAGACTAGCGATAATCTATACGCTAAGTCGGTTGGTATTGCACTTCCATCTTCAATGGAGTGTCTGGGTTTTGTAGATCACTTACGAAGTCGGTATTATCTTTACGACGATGTGTTAAACTCATGGTTCGGTGAGGTTCTTGTAGAAAACACAAGGTATAAAAATAGTATATTCTTCTGAAGTTTTACATGATGAAGATCAGGTATGATCGTACAAGTCTTCTATGACGATAGCTTGATCGCTTCTGCCAATGATGATGGCTAATCCTATTCCTCTACATGATAAAGCTAGGTAAAGAGGTACAGGTCTTCTAATGGACGATAGCTAACTCTGTTCTGCCTGTCTACCATCTCTGTTACAAGTTATGAAGGAAAAACAGACAGTAGTTCGAACATATGAACATACTATCAGATGACATAGTTTCATACGAACACACAATCGAATGAGACACGCTACAAGATCACGTAGGCCGTTTGAATAATAGGTCGGGGTAGTTGTCTCAAGCAGGGAGCTTGGACTATGTTTATAAAACAATTGTATGACTACAGGTGACGGCATGTTATCTTAGCTTACATACTTATTGTATACGTCATCTTTAGCGTCTCTAGTCTGATCACATTCCTGCAAGCAATCTGGTTGACCTCTTTAGTTTTAGACTTTTATATATTATGGACTAACATTCCAATTTTTATTATTATGGGCAGAGGTAAATAGGATGGTATTTAACTCTGATTAAATTTGAATCAATAACTAAATAATGGAGACAGAGAAGGAAAGCTATATGCATATAGGGGTACCTCAAAATAATGAGACAATCACAAATAAGGAAGCAGTTAAAGATCTTGGTGTGATGATGAATAGGAACATATTATGCAATGATCAAATAGCAATTCTATTGGCAAAATGTAAAGCAAAAATGGGAATGTTGTTACAGCACTTCAAAACAAGAAAAGCTGAACACATGATTATGCTTTATAAAATATATGTTCGTAGCCCACTTGAATATTACAATATGATATGGTACCCACACTATCAAAAGGATATTGCACAAATAGAGAGTGTACAAAGGTCCTTTACAGCTAGAATAGAAAAAGTTAAGGATCTTGACTACTGGGAAAGACTACAATCCTTAAAATTATATAACCTAGAAAGGAGAAGAGAACGCTAAATGATAATTCAGGCATGGAAACAGATAGAAGGAATTGCCGAAAACATCATGGAACTAAAAATATCAGAGAGAGCAAGCAGAGGTAGATTAATAGTGAAAACCAAAAAACTATACAGGAAAAATAATGAAAGCACACGGGACATTAATCACTACGCACCAGCATCGATAATGCAGCTTCTATTCAATGCGTTGCCAGCTCATCTGAGGAATATATCAGAGTGAGCGTAGATATGTTCAAGAATAAGCTGGACAAATATCTAAGCTGCATCCCAGACCATCCAAGATTGGAAGATGCAAAATATACCGGAAGATGTACTAGCAACTCTCTGGTAGACATTA
>NC_061090.1:38507324-38517324 GCF_015104395.2 Macrobrachium nipponense
GTACTTGTTTAGTCTCTGTATCCTTCTCTTTGAGGAAATACTTTGAATTGTTTGTGTTCTGGTTATGATTCCTACTAATTATCACAGTGATAAGGGCTTTAAAGTGGATTAAAGAACCTCTGAACTCATCACCATCTCTTAGAGTTCATAACAATATATAAAACTATATATATATATATATATATATATTATATATATATATATCTATATATAATATATATATATATATATATATATATATATATATATATATATATATATATCATTCGAGCTACAAATGTCCTTTAATATCTAATTCGCTCTACCTCGGAATTGATATATTTTCATAGATGTACCGAGGGGGAATTTTTTAGTTGATAATAATTTCAAACCTTTAGCCTCTCTGATAGCAGATTCGGTAGCGTCACTGTCCGATCCTGATTTCGTTCCCCATCCAACTGGACGGTGGTTCGATCCCATGGGGGTACGAAATTATTATCAACTAAAAAATTCCCCCTCGGTACATCTATAAAAATATATCAATTCCGAGGTAGAGCGAATTAGATATTTAAGGACATTTGTAGCTCGAATGATTTATATTAATCACGCGGTGATGTGATAAGTATTCATAACAAGGCTGCGTGGGTCAAACGCTCGAATCGGCTAGCATGGTGGAGGGGGTTTCATATCGATTCTAATTACGAATACAACGAGATCGGCGTTGATTTGTAATGGTCAGAATCGATTTAAACCTTTAGCCTCTCTGATAGCAGATTCGGTAGCGTCACTGTCCGATCCTGATTTCGTTCCCCGTCCAACTGGACGGTGGTTCGATCCCATGGGGATACGAAATTATTATCAACTAAAAATTTCCCCCTCGGTACATCTATGAAAATATATCAATTCCGATGGTAGAGCTAATTAGATATTAAAGGACATTTGTAGCTCGAATGATTTATATTAATCACGGTGATGTGATAAGTTATTCATATATATATATATATATATAGATATATATATATATATATATATATATATGTGTGTGTGTGTGTGTGCATAGAGAGAGAGAGAGAGAGAGATAAAATTTCAGTTTTTATATTTCTAGAAAAATGTAAATGAAAGTTGGTATATATATATATATACATGTATATACACACACACATATATATATAATACGTAAGTGTATATATCCTTAATTTATATCTGGCTCCAGAAGATCAGTTAGTGAAAAAAACACGTAAATGATATTTTATTCTTATCTAAAAAGGTCTCCCTCAATTCACATCAGAACAAAAGCGGACATCATGGCTTTCAATAGCTTTTGTATCGGCGCAAATGGTGAACAATTAATAATTATTTTTTGATAGTTTATAAGTTAAATTATAATAGGAATAGTTAATGGATTGAATGGACTTGACAGAGCAATGAAGTCTTAGCTAAATTATTTTATAAAAACTGTTCGTAGTGGTTTTCGTTTCAATGGACAACGAAAATACGAAACAAAATATTTTGTAAGCCTTGTTATTCCACCGAACTGATTTAATATTGGCTCGAAGCCTCAAGAATTTAACAAAAGATCTAAAACTGTCTCATCCCAATGAACATATAAACCATCAGAGAAAATAATAATAAAAAAAATTGATCGAGCCTTAGTAGCGTGACAGAGACCACACAATATTCCCCCGAGGACCTCCAACACCCAAAAGGGAATGACATCAATTTCCCCTTACGAGATCATCAGTCATCATAAATGTCTGGATTATCTCTGGCCGTCTTCCCAGATGTACTCTCGCCTTGTGGAAGCCACGAAGGATTTTTCTGCCTTTGGGGGGAAATAAAAAGATAAAAAAAAAGCTTAGCGAAGGAATCACTGACTTTGTCAGGGATATGAGTTCCTTATATTATATGAGGTTCGTCCTTTTTCATAGGCGAGGCTTATATGCAGAGGGCAAACGTGCTGTGTGTGACGCATATTGTTAAATTTGTACATATTGCTGAACCATTTAATTATTGTCTTGTTTAGTTAACTGTATAACTACCATATGAATACGGACTCACTTGTTATATTCTGCATTGTTTGTCTCCTTCGGACTTTTTCCCTGGCTTTAAGTTAGTCTCACTCTGGTCTCTTGCTGGGAGGAGGGTCGAAGGAGCTGCCTATTTATTTTTGAGTATTTTCTGTATATTTTTCATAATATTTTGAATGAGTTTTATTTTCTTTATTTATGGGTGTGATTTATAGCATTGTTCTGCTAAGGGAGGAATGTTTATATTTACTTACCTTTTGTGTTAATATAATAATTATTTCGGTAATAAATTTTTTATTTATCCTTTCTTAGTATTGTGTTACAAGCTTACAGAACCAATCCGTGTCTTATTCTTAAATATCCTGTGATGAACCTAATTAAGTATGTAACATAATTTGGGGGCCTGTCCGGGAGACATTCTTCCTTTTAATGAGCAATTTGTCAGTGTTGTTTGTTCTCATTCAGAATATTGTACGTTGTGAGCCATCTGAATACCTGTTATTTTCGATATTGTATTTTATGAAGTGTTGCGCGCCTGCTTTTGAAATATAGTGTCGGTTTATGTTATAGTGCAGTGCCTATTGACTCTTTTATTCCCAGTATTGTTCGCTTGTTTCTCCTCTCCCCACCGAAACTCTCCCCGAGAGCAAAACTCGTAAGCTCTTTAATCTGTTATAAACTTCAATTATCACAGCTGAGAATTCGTGTAGTTACTCCTATTGACTCAAAGCCCGTTTTTATTGTATTGCATGTGGGGTACAGTATAAACCTTTTTCTCTTTGCCTGACGCACGAAATGCTTAAGCTGTCAATTTTAGTCGCTTAGAGTAATAACTATTGTTTGGACCAGGCAAGGTTATTCCTTCTCCACTCTATTTGACTAGAATCAGGAAATTTCCCCGTACACTTAGCCTTTTAAAACCGTATTGTTATTTTTTTTTCATTCATTTGAAATACTGTGAACTTTTATGAAGTGAACAAATTGCTTATAGACGTAATTGTGAGTTACCTTGCGTTCATTTGTGAAACAGGAATTCGGATAGTTTACGTAAGGAAGTTTCCATAGTTTCAGTTTCACAATGGCTAGTTTTGATGTGGATAAATTTGCTGGTAATCCTTCTGCTAAACTCTCCACAATTCAATATGCAAAGAAAGGATCTTTTGGAGTTAGGTTTACGTTTGCAACAACTACCAGTTAGAGGTAACATGAAAAAGTCTGAAATTCGAAATTTAATTCTTAAACATTACTTAAAGGCTAAAGAGGTAGGAGCTGAAGCTAGACTCGGGATAGTTGAAGACAAGGATACTTTGACTAATGAACAAAGACTCGAGTTTGAGCGAATTACGGTAGAGCGCGAGAAGGAAGAGAATTAGAAAGAATAAAACTAGAGTTTGAAATTGAAAAAGAAAGGATTAGATTAGAAGCAGAAAGAGAGAGAGAGAGAAGATTAGATTAGAAGCAGAAAGAGAGAAAGAGAGACTTGCATTTCAGGCTGAATTAGCTGTAAAAGTAGAAAGGGAGACTATATTGAATTGCAAGTGAAAGCAGAAAGGGAAAAATCTGATTTTTCCCGGCTCGATAAACGGCAAGAAATGGATTTGCTAGATTCTCAAAAGTATGACTTATCCAAAAATATGAAATTAGTACCAGACTTCACTGATTATGACCCTGAAGACTATTTTAAGGCTTTTGAAGAAACTGCTTCTCATTTGAATTGGCCGAAAGAACAATGGATTTGGCTACTTAGGCCTAAACTTTCCGGTAAAGCGGCTCAAGTTTGTCGACATATCAAAGAGACAAATGATTATGAAGTTATAAAAAAGGCTGTCATAGATGCTTTTTCAATTTCTGTGGAGGGTTATCAGCAAGTTTTTCGCAATAAAGTTAAAACTAGTACTCAGACATACCTAGAGTTTGCTTCAGAAAAATTAAGAGATTTTAGGAAGTGGTTTAAAGCTTCAGCTATAACTACCTTTGAACAGTTAGAAAATCTAATAGTGTTTGAGGAATTTGTTAGAATGCTTCCTTCACATATAATGTTGTACCTTTGTGACAGACAAGAAAATGACATGTTAAAGGCAGCTTCTTTAGCAGACACCTACTCCCTTGTACATAAAACTAGCAAGAGATTAGATCATATTGTAAAACAAGTTCCAGGCAATACTCTGGGTGTTAGCACTGAGGAATCTAGGGAGTCACTGCTTTGCAAATAGTGCAAGAAACCAGGTCAGTCTATTAAAAACTGTAAAGCACCAAATTGTAAGGTTTCGGAGTTAAATAGGAATTTTAAGGATAGGAGTTATAAAAGTAATCCACTGCATAAGGAAAAACCGTCTTTGCATGTGGTAACACATGAAGCTGTGGATTTGTTTGAAGGTTTCAAAATAGATGGTATTGGATCTTTAACATCCGATGGTGCTGAGCATAAGATAAAGATGTTAAGTGACACAGGGGCATCACAAAGTTTGATTTTAAGGAAAGCAATCCCAGATATCAACAAGGCTTTAAATGGTGACTTTGTACTCTTGAGGGATTTAACTCGAACTTCTCGTGCCCCCCTTGCAGACATTTTTATTGATTGTCCTTTGAAAAAAGGTAGAGTGTCGGTAGGTGTGGTAGATAACGATTTTCCTGTGGAAGGAGTATCCTTCTTGTTGGGCAATGATCTGGCAGGTAATTTAGTTGTTCCAAATTTGGTGGTAACTGATCATCCTAGTGAGGGAAATGATTTTAGTAATGATGTAGCTTGTGTAATTACTCGATCACAGAAATCAAAAGACCTAGAATGCTCTGAAGTAGTAGAAAATGCAGTGGAAAATATTATGAGCAAAGCTGAGCTTATCAAAGCTCAAGAACAGGATGATACCCTAGGCAATTTTCACAGTCAGGCAGTCTCTAAAAGTGAAATTGATAAATCACCTAGTTTTTATTATGAATCTGGTGTGCTCATGAGATTTTATCGCCCTGCTAAATTATCTAAGCTTGAACTGGGGTGAAAAGCACCAGATCGTTTTACCATCCTCTGTAAGAAAACTTGTTTTGGAGGTTGCTCATGATGGGAATGGTGGACACTTAGGGATTCACAAGACTTATCACAAGATTCTTAACCATTTCTATTGGCCTAACATGAAAAAGGAAATGGCAGACTTTATCCGTACTTGCCACATTTGTCAGATTTCAGGAAAGCCTAACCAAAGTATACCCAAGTATCCTCTTCAACCTATTGTAGTTCCTGATGATCCTTTTTATAGTGTAATTATAGATTGTGTAGGACCTCTGCCAAAAACTAAAAAGGGTCACCAATATTTGCTCACCATTATGTGTCCTACTACACGTTATCCCATAGCAATTCCCTTGCATAATATTTTGGCTAAAACTATAGCTAATGCTTTGCTTAAAGTTTTCACCACCTATGGAATCCCCAGAGTTACAGTGTGACCGTGGTTCTAACTTTACAAATGTACTTATTCAGTAAAGTTCTGAAGTAACTGGAAATTAAACAAATATTATCCTCAGCCTACCACCCAGAGTCCCAAGGTGTCTTAGAATGCTGGCATCAGACTTTTAAAAGTATGATAAAAAAATACTGTCTTGAGAATAATGCACAATGGGATGAAGGGGTGGATTTTGTATTATTATGCCATAAGAGAAGCCCCACAAGTCTCTCGGATTTTCCCCTTTTGAAATGTTATTTGGAAGGTCAGTTAGAGGGCCTCTTAATGTAATTAAAGATGAGTGGTTGAGTGCACCCTCTTCCAGTCAAATTCAGTCTGTTAAACAATATATGTCAAAGCTCCAGAAAATTCTTTGTGCTGTTAGGAAATTAGCTAAAGAAAATCTCGAAGCTCGACAGTTTGAAATGAAAACTAATTTTGATAGATCTAGTAAAGTTAGAAAATTACTCCCAGGCGATTTGGTTTTGGCTTATTTTCCTGTTCATAGTTCTCCCCTAAAGTCAAAGTTCTTTGGACCACATAAGGTACTGAAAAATGTCAACAATAATACATATGTAATTGAGACTCCTGACCGTAGAAAATCCACTCAAATAGTTCATCTAAATCTTTTAAAAAAATATTACTGTAGGGAACCTGGACCTTGTTCTAGAGACTTGGTTGTTAATATGATTAATATAGATTCTGCATCAGAGAATACCTCTGCAACTGCGAACTCAATTGATGACCTCATACCTTCTTGGAGCCCAGAATCCAATTCAGAAGTTTTACAAAACCTGGAAGTGAAGTTGTTCCATTTACCTAGTGAACATTCTCAAAGGCTACAGACTCTTATTAATGTTTCTTTTTGTGACTTTCCCAGGAAAAGTACTGTGCTTCTGCATGATATTGAACTTGTCCCACGTACGATGCCCATTCGTCAACCTCCATATCGTCTGAGTCCTGATCGAAAAGCACAGACGAATAGGGAAGTGGAATATTTACTCAAACATGGCCTAGCAGTTCCAAGTAAATCTCCATGGGCTTCACCTTTTCTTCCAGTACCAAAGGAGGATGGTAACTTAAGGTTTTGCACAGATTACCGCAAGCTGAATATGGTAACTATTAAAGATTCATATCCATTACCAAGAATAGGTGACATCATAGATTCCGTTGGACAAGCCAGGTACATGACTAAAGTGGACCTTTTAAAAGGGTATTATCAGGTAGGCCTAACAGAAAGAGCTAAAGTCGTTTCAGCCTTCATAACTCCATTTGGCCTTTTTCAATATGAAGTAACGGCTTTTGGTCTTACCAATGCTCCGTCCACGTTTTAGAGATCTTGATGGTGTCTTTTGTCATTTGGATGACATCCTCGTAATCAGAGAAACTTTTGAGGAACATATCCGTAGACTAGAATTGTTATTCCAAAGACTTGAGGAAGCTAATTTAACAATTAACCTAAAGAAGACTGAATTTTGCCATGCTACTATTTCCTACCTAGGCCATATTGTAGGTAGTAGGCATGTTCGTCCTAAGACTGCTAACATTGATGCTGTACTTGAGTATCCTGCCCCCACTTCTAAAAAATCACTACGGCGTTTTTTGGGTGTGACATCATTCTATAGGAAGTTTTGCAAGAACTTTGCATCTGTAGCATCACCCTTAACTAGCCTAACTAGCTCTAAGGTCAAGTTCATATGGACTCAAGAATGTCAAGAAGCATTTAATCAACTTAAATTATTACTCTGTAGCAACCCTGTCCTATGTACACCTGATTTCAATAAACCTTTTTGTCTCCAAGTAGATGCGTGTGATACAGGGGCTGGTGGAGTGTTGCTGCAAAAATCAGCGGGAGATGGTTTTCTGCATCCAGTTTGCTACACGTCTACTAAGTTCCTGTCCCATCAAATGTCTTATAGCACTATTGAAAAGGAGGCACTGAGTTTAGTGCTCGCACTGCAGAAGTTTTGAGTGCTATTGTCACGGGAGGATTTTCCCTCGCCACGACATTAAGATACGAGAAGAATAATACTATTGTACATATGCACTGTTGTCAGTCTTCTTGCCTGGAGACACAGGTCGGAGAATGGTACTGTCATAGTTGACACGGTGGGTATGAAGACTATCGTTTACGCTGCCTGGAAAATAGGGTAGGCCTGTCCTACCTGCTATTCCATGATATTCCTTGTGAGTATGGGTCTTACTACTGATGAGGCCAGGTGAGGTCTTCCCACTGGGAGGTAGTTGAAGTGCTGAATTCCATTTTAGGGGTATTGAAGAAAATTCCTGGTATTCAGCTTGTTTCTTTATTGCTCATTACATCATGCCAAATTTCTCCCAGGCCTAGTCTCCTGAACTTGATTAATTAACCTAGTCTTCAGAACTCCTGAACTAGATCTTTGGACTAGATCCCCTGGACTAGATCCCTGGAAATATTCATTTTATTTAATTTTTATTTCCAGCAATCAATACAAGCGCAGTTTAAAACTACAACAAAAAAATAACTCTTTATATTGAGACTTCAAAAAAGATATATCAACTACAGATTATGGAATTGATTTTCTCATAGGATAAGTATCAAACATGGAATCAATTAATAAGTGTAAACCTTTTGATACTCTACTCCACACAGTACTAAATACTTGTACACAATATATGTCAATGGATAAGGTTACCTGAAAGATTTCTGAGAAAAACTTAAAACTAAAATGAGGTAAAATTAGGCTAAGGTGCCTTTAAACAGGATATAGTCTAGCCTAAGCTTCTTCAGAAATCGTTAAGGATAGCCTATGCAAAGTTTACTTGGCTGATATTTGACTAGGTTACAATAGGCCACAAAGTTAGGTTAGTTTAATGAGGGTACAGGCTAAGTTCTATGTAATTAAGTTTTCCATGAATTTATATACATATAGCCTAACTATATTATCAAAAATAGTCATAATTCCATCATTCAAAAGAATTAGTCTAGGGTAGGCCTTCCTTGAAATTACTGTATAGCCTAGTCTAAGATCATGCTCAGCAGTGGAAATTTCCATGAGAGGTACCCTTTGGCACTGGTATTTGCAAAAACTTTATACAAACAAAACACTTATAACGGCTTTTTTTAATGTTTTCAACCCTGTCAAATGCTAAGTTACAACTCAAACTAACACAACAAAATTTCATGACAATTAATGAACGTGAAGTATCTTTCACGACAATGAAAATCTTTCTCGTTAAGGCACTGCAACATGTCTGACTGGGCAGGCAACTCTGCACTTGAATTCTCGTCTGCTAATGTTCTTCCACGATAGTGATCTGTTCTATCTAATGAACTAATGGTAATATTACAACTTTAAAAGCTTACCTCGCAAGGGATAGATAATCATTTGCATCATTAATTTGGTAAAATAGCCAAAATGAAGAATGGACCGGTTGACGTCCTAACACTCGAGAGCATTCGTGATTCTTACATGTGTTGCTAGTGTTACCAAAACGCAGACGAAAGATTCAGGGCAGCGCTCCCATACTCGAGTGAGAGAAAAACAAAACAAGGGACTGGCTACACTGCCACACTCGTCCACAACAGAAACGAAAACATTTCACATTCCAATCACTTACAATAGCAGTGTAAAGATATTAGAGGAGGATGATGAATCAATTCCTAAATAAATCACTAATAATTAAAGAAATATGTTTTTCCCATTACAAAGCTTTTCCCTCGGGGAAGAATTGATTCATGTCCACTCTAATATCAAGGACAACTTTTCCTAACGGAACCAAACAGCTCCTTAGATGGGTCTGCGACTGCGGAAAAACAGGTCTTGTACAGTAGAAACAAGCAACGATCTCAACTAGAGACTAAAGGGGCTCTTGCAACATAACACGAGGATATACTTGAGTACTAAATGGGGACACTACCCTATAGGTGTGCGTTCAATACAGCTTTCCTAATAGCTTTGTCTAGCCTAATACTGGGGTTAGATTGACTCCACTTACACAGGATGTCACATCACTCTGCAACAAAAGAGTTCTCCACATGTGAAGACAGAATTTACTCCTATTGAGGCGTCCTAATGATTATCAAACTCACCAGAGCTATTGGCTAGAAACGACTCTAAACTTGAATCTCAAAGGGGTTTGGAAAGTGGTGTACTCTATCCTCTAAGATGTACCAAACCAGTACTACAAGAGCAAAACTCTGACAATTTCCTATAAGACAAGACCCATAAGACACAATTGCATTCCCAACCAGGGCACTATGTGAACTCTTGTACAAAATGTTTTACATTATATCTTTGTTCATTACTTCAACACTATAAAGTTTTCACATTGCTGGTCACTGTGAACAGAAAAAAAATGACATTTTCATCAATCTCAAACTAAGAAAAAAAAAATGCAAATACATACAAAATTTCAGCATTTGTACATCATCAAACAGAGTCTATATCTCTTAATAGACGTGAGGGAGGCACAATATTCCTAGCACCTCTTGTACGAACTCCTTCAGTTACTATATCAGGCACATTTTCAGAGTGCTCGTTCCTTGTAACCAACCATTCTTCATCACTTGGAATGTGA
>NC_061090.1:38522324-38531894 GCF_015104395.2 Macrobrachium nipponense
TACCTTTTCTGCTCGGTAACTGGTCTTCAAACTGGTTATGTTGATTGTCCAAGAAAATTTCGTGTCTAGTGTCCTCGTAGCCTTGTCTTTTATGATAGAACATAAGCTCTCTACTTTTCTGTATAGTCAATTATAGTCAGTGGTTACTACCTATTTAAATTT
The DNA here is from genome assembly GCF_015104395.2 of Macrobrachium nipponense. Classification (NCBI taxonomy): domain Eukaryota; kingdom Metazoa; phylum Arthropoda; class Malacostraca; order Decapoda; family Palaemonidae; genus Macrobrachium; species Macrobrachium nipponense. Next base: position 38,522,487 of record NC_061090.1, read on the forward strand.
CTCATCAGGATTGAAATGAGGCACCAAGAACAAAAGGAACTTTTGGAAAGCTTAAGAAAATGCAAAACCACTTCATGAGGAGGAACTTCGTGTTTCTCTGCAAGCGATTAGTGGTATCAGTTTTTTGCATTGCAATATATAACAACAGTCACAACAAGGAAACTATTTGAACTTTTCTGAAGGTAATAAAAAGCTGAGAACCAACAAAAACTGAAAGGTAAATCCTTGTATTTACTTCTGTTTTCCCGGACGGGTAAAGTCCCTCATTATGAACAAACTGAAATAGATTAATAATTAGTCTTTGGATACGAATATAGCAACAGAAAACCCGCCAATTATATCTCCTTTGAACGAATGGCATATAGCTTTCTATGTTTCGATTAAAAAAAAGCATGTACCCCATTATTAGATAGCCTGTTCCGATTCCAACAATCCATTGCTGGAATATCTATTAGTGAATCTTTAAGTTAATGTCACCGGAAGATTATAATTATTGGGTCATGTAAAACAGTTTGTCAATGTGCCTGTGTCTTTTAGAACGTGAAGTATTACTTTGTCAATTCAATTCCCTCTTTTAAGTCTCACATCTGATGATGGAATGCATCAGGTGAGAAACCTGGCTTTCAATGCAGCGTCTTGTCAAGACCCCTATTCTCCTCTTGTCCTTCCATGATTCAGTATCTTGTTTGTCATGAAACTGTTAATGTTTATAAATTGCGTCTCTGTTTAGCTAACTGGCCATTGTTCTGTCATTGGCCAGACCTGATGTGTCACTGTCCTCCTGACAGACGAGAACAGGCACAGACAGCCAGATAAGCGAGCTACAGACAGACTTACAGAGGAACGAACAAGTAAGCAAACAGTAGGACTGACAGAGGACACCTTCATCAGCTTTGGCCCTAATTGAGCATCTTTTCAGCATCCCTTCTGGCCCATTGTTCTCTCGTCACTCATTAGCTCACACTGTCTAGACGCTGCAACGGAGCATTATTTTATGTAATATGTATTCTCTGCTCCGACAATAACACAGTTTGCTGTTACATGTTTTAATGAGCTTCCGAGACTGACTCGTAGGGCAGCTGTCTATTTCGGTGAATATCCGGAAGATAAATATTGGTGAGTCTCTTGCTAGTTATCAACTTCAACGCTGTTTTTGACTGGAATTTTTCCTTCATCTGTTTATCAACCAGGTTGTTATTCCCGTGCGGAGTGTTCCTTGATCTGTTTATTAGATTTTAAAGGCAATTAGGCAGGAAGAGGGACACGCAATTGGGGGTAATTTGATGGCGAGTGAGAGACATTCAGAATGAGAGGCGCACCAGGTGCTGAGTGCTCAGTGGCGATGGGAATTATATCCAGATCTGTTGGGTGGTGATTTGCTTGTGTTTACGTGTGTGTGTGTGTGTGTGTGTGTGTGTGAGAGAGAGAGAGAGAGAGAGAGAGAGTTACAAGGATTCACAGTGTCCTAATGATTTGGTCTAGCTTTCTTTTAAACTTTTCCACACTGTTGCTGTTTACAACTTCTTTCTGGTGGCAGTTTATTCCACGTGTCACATCTCTTGTATGTGAAGATGTTCCCGCAATGGGATGTGTTGCATCTCTTCAGTTCTAGTTTCCAATCATCATTTCTTGTCTGGTTTTCGTTTAACGTAAATAGGTTACTGTCTACTTTCGTTTATAAAGTGCCTCAGTGGCGTGATCGGTATGGTCTTCACCTGCCATCTCGGTGGCCGCGAGTTCGATTCTCGGGCATTCCATTGAGGTGTGAGAGATGTGTATTTCTGATGATAGTAGTTCACTCTCGACGTGGTTCGGAAGTCACGTAAAGCTGATGGTCCCGTTGCTGAATAACCGCTGATTCCATGCAACGTTAAAACACCATACGAACAAACAAACAAATTTTCGTTTATGCCTTTCATTATTTGAAAGAGAGAGAGAGAGAGAGAGAGAGAGAGAGAGAGAGAGAGAGAGAGAGAGATGAGGTTCTTTTAAGACTTTCTTCAACTTGCTTCTACAAAACTTACATACTTTTCATCAAATGCTTCAGAAAAATGGGACAGACCTAAACACTGAATTCAGTTTTATCAGCAAAAATATTATGTGAATTTTAAATTCAGAATTTGCATCTGTGAGGAGATAAATCCCAAATTCAGAATTTATCTGTTGGATAAATACCAAATTCGGAATTTTCATCCGTGAGATAAATCCAGAATTCGGAATTTTCATCTGAGATAGATCCCAGATTTGCAATTTTCATCTGAGATAAATACCAAATTCGGAATTTTCAGCTGTGAGATAAATCCCACCATTGCAATCTCTAAAAAAATATTAATTTGAAAAATTCAAGAGGGGATAAAAAAACAAATCATGTAGTTCTCTCTGCAGAAGTTCATCAAAATAAATAGCGATAGGAATTTGCTAAACCATTTCTAATTCATTATTGGCCTCTCACTTTGAATTACTCTACGATGGGAAATAAAACAGCTTTTTAAACAAACTTTTATTGTTATAAATATTCACGTGAACGTCGCACCCATAGCAGCTTTAGTAGTACACATTGATCTATGAAACAAAAATTTTTTTTAAAAAGACGAAGGAATAAAGCAATACCTTTGTGGATCAAATGAAGCACAGATCACATCTTGACTGGAGAGTGTCCGTAGCCACACTGACATTCGCCAGATTGCGTCACTGATTTTATATACAGGAACCGAAGACCAGGAATGAGCAACTCGCCAACTGAGTTTATTTTAAGCCTTTCCGCCAGTTCTGTTTATACTTCTTCTTTCTCATTTAAATGGGACACTTGAAAACTCAATATACAGTAGAGTAGGGTAATGGGTTGCCTCTTCTTTACTCCTGCAGCGGGCCAAGAGAATGAAACTGGTTTATTTTTTTATTTTTATTTTTTTTTAAGGGAAAGGGGGGAGGAGCGGCCATTGCGAAATTCGTCAGGAGATTAGGGGGTGGGGCGTACGGGGCAGGACGTTACTGGAGTATGAATATAAATTCTATATAGAAATTATGTTTGAGTGAATATGTACAAACAGACGAAGGAAACTACAGGCTCCCTCCTCAATGTTACAGTTTAGGTAACAGCGTAAGAGTGAGACGTTCTCCATCTCTCCGTGATAAAATTTTTCTCTAATTCGTTCGCAGAACTTGACGTTTATCTTACGCATTTTACGCGTCACTCTGTGAAAATATATATATCAACCAACAAGATAAATATTCAGACTTTTCTCCTTTTACCATTATCATCATCATTAGCGTCATCGTTAGCGTCATTATCACTGCAATCGTATTTTAAAACGTCGACAATGACACACTCGCGCCTTTCAAATTTCCAAAGGTATTTCTGCTTCGGTTTCACCTTCCATTCATTATTTTCGTCACTGAGATAGAAACTCTGAAACTAAATAAGTAGTTTAATACCTGCTGTTTTCTTGTGCCAAATCCAAATCAGCTGGTCTTTCTCTGATTAAGAGATCTTGGGAACACGAAAGCAGGAAGAGATTAGCACTTCAAAATTTTTGCACCACAGCAGACTTGTTTTTCCACCACTTCTCAAGCGTAGTTTATATCGTTCAAGATGGCAAGGAAATTTCACATTCCGCCAACCCCCCCAACCCCACAGCAGATCTTGCACGAGAGGGGTGAAATAAAACAGGTTATTGTATAAAAATTATTTACACGCATCTGTACCAATAGATCCCATTTCAGCTGAGTCGTGAAGTTTTTGGGATTTAACCTTTTATTGTAAAAAAAAATGAATCACAGATTTCACAGACGTCCTTTAGATTGATAAGCACGAACACTTTCAGACCAACACACACACACGCACACACACACGCACAACTCACGTACTTACATATTCTGCAACAACCTCGTCACACACTCATGGGAGAAAGATCGAAGTAGCTGGCAGATTGGCGAAAGGAAAGACGAAATTGTTGTTCTCGACGTCAGAAAGAAAACAGATGTGAGATGGGCCAATATTTATATTCTCTCTCTCTCTCTCTCTCTCTCTCTCTGCCACAAAGGAGTATGAATAAAAGGAAGAGAAATAAGAAAAATTCTAGGGTTATTCTGGTCACGTCTTATGGAAATACAATGTGATTGTCATGTTGTTCAGTCCAAAGTCTGTATGTGAAACTTGACGGAAGAAGTTACTCAAGAACGCGTTTCTCTTATGTTTTTCGTGCTTTGTGCTTTTTTTTTTTGTCCACAAGATTTCCCTCAAAGTTTTTGATGGATTTCAGATAAAGTTTCGCAGATAGTGAAGTCGCATGCCAAGGAAGAGCTGGAGGGCTTCTCTCTCTCTCTCTCTCTCTCTCTCTCTCTCTCTCTCTCTCTTGTGACATGATGCTTCCAAAAGTTATTGATGGATTCCGGTGAAATCTTGTGGAACTTTTGGCTGTGTGTGTGTGTGTGTTTTATGAAGTTATTTTGCACGTATAAAGCAAATTACAGCTAAACCTGTTTTGCCGCTAATGTTGTCAACCTATTCGTAACATGTATGTGTTAAGTTTCCAAGTTATTGATGACATGTTTGATTGTAGTGTAGAGGAACCCCTCATGTTCAAAGCTGTGTTAGTAAATGTACGTTTTTGTGAAATTAAGTCAAACATTTCTTCTCGCAAAATTATAATCACATACACAGAACAAACACCTTCCCTTGAGTTGAGAAGCGAAAGCACAGATGGAAGAGGTAGAGACAGAGTGCTAAAGTAGTTATAAACAATTATGACACAAATGACAAAGCAACTTGACACTTAATTTCCAGATGTCACATACGCACTCATACACATTATACAGTACTATTTGTAGTTACAGTATTTATCAGACCCCACCAACAAACATTCACATACATACAAACATTATACAAACATACAAATCTAGCTCAGTGTCTCTCCTTAACACCGTTATATACGAACAGAGATATAAGCTTCACCAACATTCACCTTTGACCGTTATTTACAAAAAAACAAAAACAAAAATACAGATGTTCATAAACATTACAAACACCTGCGCCTTCACAAACATTATATACACGTACAAAGCTCACCAACACCTCTGGCATTGGCAAGGATTATAAATACACGTGTGTGTGTCTCAATATTATACATCCTCTCACAAACATTATATACACAAACAGATGAATATCACCAACGGCAACACTCTTCCAGGCATTATGTAAACGCACAGGTAAACCGCACATAGAGGTAAACCTCATTTACAGGTAATATTTACATAAAAGATTTCTCCCCAGAAACATTCATACAGTCTTTGTACTCATACACAGATAAACCAGGTCGATATTCACGCCCTCACAAACGTTATATACAAACATACAGAACATACAGACACAACTCACATACAGCTCCATCCTGGCACTTACAAACATGAGCTCAAAGTTTCCTAACGACCAGAGGAGAAGAAGTAGGAGGAGGAGTAGAAGGAGGGGGAGGAGAAGGAGGAGATAGAAGACCTCATCATAGGCCGTTCAGGAGCATGAACACAGACGCTAGGCCTAAGGTGACGGTGAAGCAGCTGTCGATGGGCGGAGCGGACGCCCTCTGCATGGCCGCTGGGGTCTCCCTTGAAAGGGTGGACAAGAACAAGAATTAGACGGAGGTGATGATGATGATGGGGGGATGGGTGAGGGGGGTGCCAAATGGGACTTCATTATATGCTAGACAATTAGACCTAGTCTACTAAACCCTGTGCTGTTCGTAATCACAGATCTCGTTATGGGTTCTTTTGTTTTGTTTTGTTTATTTTGGCTCTCCTGAAAGGGTGGACAAGAACAAGAATGAGACGAAAGAGGTGATGATGATGATGAGGGGGGGCCGAAAGGGGTCTTCATTATATACTACACAATTAGACCTAGTCTACTAAAGCCTGTGGTGTTCGTAACCACAGACCTCGCTATTGGTTCTTTTGTTTTGTTTTGTTTACTTTGTCTCTCCTGAAAGGGTGGACAAGAACAAGAATAAGATGAAGGAGATGATGGTGATGATGATGATGGGGGGGGGGGGGCGGGCGAAAGAGGACTTCATTATATGCTACACAATTGGACCTACCTATGAGATTCAGGGCCTCTGTAAAACGGTTTTTTGGACTTTGCTCCTTATCAAAGCATCGGATATAGCTGAAAGTTGACATATGTATATTTTACAACCACACAAATTTTGTTAGCATTATCAATAACCTAAACCCGATAGTTTTAATTTTTATAGAGTAAAATTATCTAGCCGACGCCATGGCCAATGATTACGAGCCAAGAGTCGAAATGTTGCCCCGCCCATCCACAAACTCATTCAACTTGTTCCATCGGCTCTGATACCCAAAGACTTTATGAATGGCGGAACGATACATAGATGTGGGTGGGGTATCTGTGCTGGCGTAGTAGACTAGTAGTACTACTGTAGCAGTAGTGCCGCAACAGTATAGCAGTAATATACATGAATTAAACGTTTAGGCCAACTGCTGGAATCCTTGAGGATCATTTAGCACTTCTTACAACTACTCGAGAAATGAGTTTTTATACCCAGAAGTTAAATTTTCTAATCCAACATTGCCCCTGATTGCCTTCAGTGTTATCCTGAATTATAACGAGGCCAAAGTGGGTGGAGCCTCATGGAGTCATCATTCTGACGATAATTATTGATGAAGGTTTAAAGCCAAAATACGGTACCGGCTATTTTTTTTCGGTAAATAGGTAGATAGCCAATAAATAAAAATTGCTTGACATTGGATATAGCAGTTATCAAATCAAGCTTGTCTACTAGTTTTTGAAAATTACCAACTATTCCCTACATTGTCAATCTCATTGTGACCTATAAAGTAGACTGTAATTTCTTAGGAAACTTATTTGGGGAGTTAGACTAATAATCAATGTGTTTTACTATTTATTAACATATTTTGTTGGTTTGTTCATTATGACAATTATCAGTGGAGAGGTTTCAGAGTTCATAAAGGTGTACTGCTTGGCTTGTATTTAAATTTGTATGTCATTGTTGCCAGAGGTATGGCCTTCGTTACCTATAGCTAATCATCCATCGAGAAAGAGGGAAGAAATGCTGTCATAAGTTACGTAACGAGTGCGTTCGAAACCTTTTCTCTGAGTAAGTTGGCCCGTCTTCAAAAAAAGTCACTTCTACATTATAAGTACCAAATTTATTCAACCTAAGTAATGCCGAATACAGACAAAATTTAAGTGTAGATATAATGTGCATTCTGAATAAGCTTTATATTAATGAAATGCATAGATAAAAAGTTATTACGAAAAAACCGTGTTACAGAGGCCCTGAATCTCATAGTAGTCTACTTAAACCTGTGGTGTTCGTAACCACAGATCTCGATATGGGTTCTATGGGGGAGCTGGGTTTTCGAGGGGGGGGGGGGGGGGGGGCGGGGGGGGGAGGCAAAGGGACGTGTCAATATTCGCTGCATAATTAGACCTAGTCTACTTAAAGCGTGTGGTGTTCGTAGCCACAGATCTCGTTATGGGTTCTTTTGTTTTATTCGTTTATTTTTTGCCTTTTTTGCGATTGAATCTCGTACAAAATATGTAGTAGAATTAGGCTCGTGGGATATTAACCTAGTTTACCTAACGAGTTAGGAACAATAACTTTCGAGATGAAACTGTTTGATAATGAAAAACCATCAAAATATTATAAAGAAACTTCCTAACCTATCTCTCATCCGAAAGCCTCTAGCCTTTGAACATAAACGAAAATTAAAACTTTCAGCTCGTATTCCACGCAATACATCACAAAAACCTTAATGACAGAACCGGGATCATCAAAAGGGAGAGATATATATTCTCCATCTCACAGACGGATGTAAGTTCCTAAACCTCGCGCACAAACTGCAAAAAAAAAAAAAAAAAATGAATAGAAAAATAACTGTTTGGCGTCTCTCTCTCTCTCTCTCTCTCTCTCTCTCTCTCTCTCTCTCGGAAAACGGAGTTTAATCAGCGGAGCTCGTAATGAATATACTCGGTTAAGTCGAGGGAATAATAACAATAATAATATCAATAATTCCTAAATCAGGAGACGACTCCAAAGGGACTTCGTGCCTGGGAATTAAAAGTTCTCTTACAGTTATTTACGTCCGCGTGAAACCAGCGGTGACGCGATGTGAAGTTTCATTTTTAACCCGCAGTTGAAATTGCAGTGTTCTGCAATGATGGGAAATGCTTCAGAAAATTAGATATTAAATCCCTTTATGGAATTAGCTAGGCACGATCTCCGCCATGATTTATGAACGAATTCAGTCGAAATTTTTTATAATAACAATAATAATAATAATAACTTTGCCTAATTTTGTTTAAACCTTTCTCGTTCGGTTTTGAAATAAGCCATATTCCAACAAAAATATTTTGGACTGGTCAGAACTGACATTAGCCAGTATGTTAAACCTACTAATACTTAACTATCGAATCCCGCTTTCTTAATCAGATTAAAAATAAATTTTAGGAGAATCTGAGTATTTTTATTGATCATCTATGAGTAATTCTAACTTTATTATCACATTACGTGTTTAATTAGACATTCTCAAGTGACGCAGAATATAAGTATAAAAAAAAGGCTAAAGACAATAATAACTTTCATAATAATCTCTTGACAAAGTCAGACATTACGAAAACAAGCATCAGACCGTCTTCGGTAACTCGCAAAACGAAGCAGCCAATGGCATACCTGTGATAACGTGAAGGATGATGAAAGAAGGCCTGGCATTGGCTGGCATGCAGGTGTAGTTGCCAGACGCCTTTTTCTCGACTTTCTGAATCCGGAGTCTGCTCTCGCCTCGCTGGCTAATGACAGTGATCTGGAATAATATATGCTGTCATTTCGTCAGGGTAATTTAATCATTAGTTGTCAATGGGCTAAGATAATACATGATATTACATGTTTTATGTAAATCTCTATGTTACTGAATTATTACATTACATACATATATACATGCATACATATATAATATATATACATGCATACATACATATATATATATATATATATATATATATATATACATATATATATATATATCTAGAGATATATATACTATAGATATATATATATATATATATATATATATATATATATATATATATATATATATATATATATATATATATATATATATATATATATATATATATATATATATATATATATATATATATATATATATCTATAGATATATATATCTATAGATATATATATATATATATATATATATATATATATATATCTATATATCTATGTATCATCGTTTATAGATACTCTCTAGAGATTATATATTATATATTATATAATCCTTATATAGTCGATATATTAACATAAGATGTATATATATCTATAGATATATCATATATACATCTAATGTATATGTATA
>NC_061090.1:38532394-38539894 GCF_015104395.2 Macrobrachium nipponense
AGACCTGTTGCATCACTGTCCTCCTGGCAGACTGAGAACAGCACAGACAGCCAGATAAGCGAGCTACAGACAGATTTACAGAGGAACGAACAAGTTAGCAAACAGTCCGACTGCTATGAACACGCCATCCCTTCAGCATCCCTTTTGGCCCATTGTTCTCTCACCACTCATTAGCTCTCACTGTCTAGACGCTGCAACGGAGTATTATTTTATGTAATATGTATTCTCTGCTCCGACAATAACCGTTTGCAGTTGCTGGTTTTAATGAGCTTCCGAGACTGACGCGTAAGGCAGCTGTCTATTTCGGTGAAAACCCAGAAGATAAATATTGGAGAGTCTATCAACTTGAACGCTGTTTTTGACTGAAATTTTTCCTTCGACTATTTATCAACCTGGTTGTTATTCCCGTGTGGAGTGTTCCTTGATCTGTTTATTAGATTTTAATAGGAATTAGGCAGGAATAGGGAGGAGCAATTGGGGGTAATTAGATGGCGAGTGAGAGACACTCAGAATGAGTGGCTCACCAGGTGCTGAGTGCTTAGTGGCGATGGGAATGATATCCAGATCTGTTGGATGCTGATTTGTTTGTGTTTACGTTTGTGTGTGTGTGTGTGTGTGTGTGTGTGTGATAGAGAGAGAGAGAGATTTACAAGGATTATGATGTCTCAAAGACTTATTAATCCATCCTAAGAGGAGACATCGTGTACTGACTTATCTCTTGGACCAGGTTTTACTGTGCCAGTGTCCTAATGATTTTGTCTAGCTTTCTTTTAAACTCTTCCACACTGTTGCTGTTTACAACTTCTTTCTAGTGAGAGTTTATTCCAAGTGTCACATCTCTTGTATATAAAGAAGTTCCCACAATGGGATGTGCTGTATCTCTTCAGTTCTGGATTCCAATCATCATTTCTTGTCTGGTTTTCGTTTAACGTAAATAGGTTATTGTCTACTTTCGTTTATGCCTTTCAGTATTTTGAATGAGAGAGAGAGAGAGAGAGAGAGAGAGAGAGAGAGAGAGAGAGAGAGAGAGATATGAGGTTCTATTACGACTTTCTTCAACTTGCTTCTACAAAACCTATATATTTTGCATCAAATACTTCAGAAAAATGGGAGAGAACCACAAACACTGAATTCAGTTTTATCAGCAGCAATATTGTGTGAATTTTAAATTCGGAATTTACATCTGTGAGATAAATCCCAAATTCGCAATTTTCATCTGAGATAAATCCCGGATTTGCCATTTTCATCTGAGATAAATCCCAAATTCGGAATTTTCATCTGAGATAAATCCCAGATGTGCAATTTTCATCTGAGATAAATCCCAAATCGGAATTTTCATCTGAGCTAAATACCAAATTCGGAATCTTCATCTGTGAGATAAATCCCAAATTCAGAATTTTCATCCGTGAGATATATCCCAAATTCGGAATTTTCATCTGAGATAAATCCCAAATTTGCAATTTTCATCCGAGATAAATCCCAAATTCGGAATTTTCATCTGTGAGATAAATCCCAAATTCGCAATTTTCATCGGAGATAAATCCCAGATTTTCAATTTTCATCTGAGATAAATCCTAAATTCGGAATTTGCATCCGTGAGATAAATCCCACCATTACAGTCCCTAAGAAATAGTAATTTGAAAAATTCAAGAGGGGATAAAAAAACAAATCATGTAGTTCCCTCTGCAGAAGTTCATAAAAAAAATAAATAGCGATAGAAATTTGCTAAACCATTTCTAATGCATTATTGACCTCTCACTTTGAATTACACTACGATGGAAAATAAAGCAGCTTTTTAAACAAACTTTTATTATTATAAATAGTCACGTGAACGTCGCAACTATAGCAGCTTTAGTAGTACACACTGATCTATGAAACAAAACAAAAATAAAATAAGACGAAGGAATAAAGCAATACCTTTGTGGATCAAATGAAGCACAGGTCACATGTTGACTGCAGAGTGTCCGTAGCCACACTGACATTCACCAGATTGCGTCACTGGGTTTATATACAGGAACCAAGACCAGGAATGAGCAACTCGTCAACTGAATTTTTTCTTTTTTTAAGCCTCTCCGCCAGTCCTTTTTATACTTCTTTTTTCTCCTTTAAATGGGACACTTGAAAACTCATTATACAGTTACTTATACCGCTTCTTTACCCATACAGCGGGCCAAGAGAATGAAAAGGAGGGTTTTTAAGAGAAAGGGGGGAGGAGCGGCCATTGTGAAATTCGACAGGAGATTAGGAGGTGGGGCGTAGGGGGCAGGAGGTTACTGGAGTATGAATATAAATTCTATATAGAAATTATGTTTGAGTAAATATGTACAAACAGACGGAGGAAACTGCAGGCTCCATCCTCAATGTTACAGTCTAGGTAACAGCGTAAGAGTGAGACGTTCTCCATCTCTCCGGGATAAAATTTTTCTCTAATTCGTTCGCAAAACTTGGCGTTTACCTTACGCATTTTACGCGTCACTCTGTGAAAATATACATATCAACCAACAAGATAAATATTCACACTTTTCTCCTTTAACATTATCATAATCATTAGCGTCATCGTTAGCGTCATTATCACTGCAATCGTATTTTAAAACTTCGACATTGTACAATGACACACTCGCGCCTTTCAAATTTTCAAAGGTATTTCTGCTTCGGTTTCACCTTCCATTCATTATTATCGTCACTGAGATAGAAACTCTGAAACTAAATAAGTAGTTTAAGACTTGCTGTTTTGTAGTGCCAAATCCAGATCAGCTGGTCTCTCTCTGATGAAAAGATCTTGGGAACACGAAAGCAGGAAGAGATTAGCACTTCAAACTTTTTCCACCACACCAGACTTGTTTTTCCATCACCTCTCAAGCGTAGTTTATCATCGTTAAAGATGGCAAGGAAATTTCACATTCCCCCCAAACAGCAGATCTTGCACGAGAGGGGTGAACTGAAACAGGTTATTGTATAAACATTATTTACACGCATATGCACCAATAGATCCCATTTCAGCTGAGTAGTGAAGTTTGTTGGATTTAACCTTTTGTTGGAAAAACTGAATCACAGAATTCACAGATGTCCTTCAGACTGATAAGCACGAGCACTTTCAGACCAAAATACACCCATACACATACACACACACAGACAAATCACGTACTTACATATACTGCAAATTCGTCATACACACACACACCTCTTGGGAGCAAGATCGAAGTAGCTGTCGAAAGACGAAATTGTTGTTTTCGACGTCAGAAAAGAAAACAGATGTGAGATGGGCTAATATTCTCTCTCTCTCTCTCTCTCTCTCTCTCTCTCTCTCGCTGCCACAAAGGAGTATGAATAAAGGGAAGAGAAATAAGAAAAATTCTAGGGTTATTCTGGCCACGTGTTATGGAAACACTATGTGATTGTCATGTTGTTCAGTCCAAGGTCTGTATGTGTATATTTTTTACCTCCACCGACGAGGCTTGACAGAAAAAGATACTCAAGAACTCGTTTCTCTTATGTTTTTCGTGTTTTGTGTGTGTGTGTGTGTGTGTGTTTTTTTCTCTCTCTGTTCACAAGATTTCTCTCAAAGTTTTTGATGGATTTCAAGTAAAGTTTCGCAGATAGTGAAGTCGCATGGCAAGGAAGAACTGGATGCTCTCTCTCTCTCTCTCTCTCTCTCTCTCTCTCTCTCTCTTTCTTGTGACATGATGCTTCCAAAAGTTATTGATGGATTCCGGAGAAATCTTGTGGAACTTTTGACTGTGTGTGTGTTTTATGAAGTTATGTCGCACGTATGGGCATATGATAATGGTAGCTCCTAGGGGGAAAAAGTGACAATCACTTCAACATTTATCCTTTAACTGCTAAACATGTTTAATGCTAATGTTGTCAACCTATTTGTCACATGTATGCATTAAGTTTCCAACTTATTGATGACTTGTTTGATTGTAGTGTAGAGGAACCCCTCATGTTCAAAACTGTTTTAGTAAATGTACGTTTTTGTGAAATTAAGTCAAACATTTCTTCTCGCAAAATTATAATCTCCAAATACGTTCAGGTATAAACATACGAGATAAACAAACGAACAAAACAAGCAGCTACATACACAGAACAAACACCTTCTCTTGAGTTAAGAAGCGAAAGCACAGATGGAAGAAGTAGAGACAGATTATTAAAGTAGTTATAAACAATTATGACACAAATGACAAAACAACTTGACACTTAATTTCCATGTGTCACATACATACTCATACACATTATACAGTACTATTTGTAGTTACAGTATTTATCAGACCCCACCAATAAACATTCACCTACATACAAACGTTATAAAAACATACAAATCTGGCTCAGTATCTCTCCTTAACACCGTTATATACAAACAGAGATATAAGCTTCACCAACATTCACCTTTGACCGTTATTTACAGAAAAAAATACATATGTTCATAAACATTAAAAACACCTGCGCCTTCACAAACATTATATACACGTACAAATCTCACCAACACCTCTGGCATTGGCAAGGACACGTGTGGGTGTCTCAATATTATACATCCTCTCACAAACATTATATACACAAACAGATGAATATCACCAACAGCAATACTCTTCCACGCATTATGTACACGCACAGGTAAACCTCACATACAGGTAAACCTCATTTACAGATAATATTTACGTAAAAAGACTTCTCCCCAGAAATATTTATACAGTCTTTGTACTCATACACAGATAAACCAGGACGATATTCACGCCCTCACAAACGTTATATACAAACATACAGAACATACAGACACAACTCACATACAGCTCCATCCTGGCAGTCACAAGCATGTGCTCAAAGTTTCCAAACGACGACCAGAGGAGAAGAAGTAGGAGGAGGAGTAGAAGGAGGGGGAGGAGAAGGAGGAGAAGGAGGAGATAGAAGACCTCATCATAGGCCGTTCAGGAGCATGAACACATACGCTAGGCCTAAGGTGACGGTGAAGGCGCTGTCGATGGGCGGAGCGGACGCCCTCTGCATGGCCGCTGGGGTGTCCCCTGAAAGGGTGGACAAGAACAAGAATTAGACGGAGGTGATGATGATGACGGGGGGATGGGTGAGGGAGGGGGGGTGGGGGGCGGCCAAATGGGACTTCATTATATGCTAGACAATTATACCTAGTCTACTAAAGCCTGTGCTGTTCTTAATCACATATCTCGTCATGGGTTCTTTTGTTTTGTTTTGTTTATTTTGGCTCTCCTGAAAGGGTGAACAAGAACAAGAACAAGAATGAGACGAAGGAGGTGATGATGATGATGATGAGGGGGGCCCGAAAGAGGACTTCATTATATACTACACAATTAGACCTGGTCTACTAAAGCCTGTGGTGTTCGTAACCACAGACCTCGTTATTTGCACTTTTGTTTTGTTTTGTTTATTTTGTCTCTCCTGAAAGGGTGGACAAGGACAAGAGTAAGATGAAGGAGATGATGGTGATGATGATGATGGGGGGGCGGCGAAAGAGGACATCATTATATGCTACACAGTTAGACCTACTATGAGATTCAGGGCCTCTGTAACACGGTTTTTTGGATTTTGCTCCTTATGAAAGCATCGGATGTAGCTGAAAGTTGACATATGTCAGTAATTTACAACACACAAATTTTTTCAGCATTATCAATACCTAAACCCGATAGTTTTAATTTTTGTAGAGTAAAAATTATCTAGCCGACGCCATGGCCAATGATTGCGAGCCAAGAGTCGAAAAACATTCATTACATAAGCAAGGTAAACACCGTTTTCCGAAATGATTGCCCCTCCCATCCACCACACAGAAACTCATTCACCTTGTTCCATCTGAATGGCGGAACGATACAAAGATGTGGGTGGGGTATCTGTGCTGGCGTAGTAGTACTACTGTAGCAATAGTTCCGCAACAGTATAGCAGTAATATACATGAATTAAACGTTTAGGCCAACTGCTGGTATCCTTGAGGATCATTTAGCACTTATTACAACTACTCGAGAAATGAGATTTATACCCAGAAGT
Source organism: Macrobrachium nipponense (assembly GCF_015104395.2). Taxonomy (NCBI): domain Eukaryota; kingdom Metazoa; phylum Arthropoda; class Malacostraca; order Decapoda; family Palaemonidae; genus Macrobrachium; species Macrobrachium nipponense. The sequence continues at coordinate 38,538,404 of NC_061090.1, forward strand.
TAAATTTTCTAATCCAACATTGCCCATGATAGTCATCAGTGTTATTCTGAATTATAACGAGGCCAAAGTGGGTGGAGCCTCATAGAGTCATCATTCTGACGATAAGTATTGGTGAAGGGTTAAAGCCAAAATACGGTAGCGGCTATTCTTTTTTTTTTTTTTTTTTTTTTGCAGTAAATCTGTAGATAGTCAATAAATAAAAATTGTTTGACATTGGATATAACAGTTATCAAATCAAGCTTGTCTACTATGTTTTTGAAAATTACCAACTATTCCCTACATCTTGTCAATCTGATTGTGACCTATAAAGTAGACTGTAATTTCTTAGGAAACTTATTTTGGGAGTTAGACTAATAATCGAAGTAGTTTTGTATTTATTAACATACTTTGTTAGTTTGTTCATTATGACAATTATCAGTGGAGAGGTTTCAGAGTTCATAAAAGTGTACTGCTTGGCTTATATATAAATTTGTAAGTCATTGTTGCCAGAGGTATAGCCTTCGTTACGTATAGCCAATCATCCATCGAGAAAGAGGGAAGAAATTCTGTCATAAGTTATGTAACGAGTGCGTTCGAAACCTTTTTTCTGAGTAAGTTGGCCCGTCTTCAAAAATAGTCACTTCTACATTATAAGTACCAAATTTATTCAACCTACGTAATGCAGAATACAGTCAAAATTTATGTGTAGATATAATGTGTTTTCTGAATAAGCGTTATATTTATGAAATGCATAGATAGAAAGTTATTGCGAAAAAACCGTGTTACAGAGGCCCTGAATCTCCATAAGAGTTTACTTAAACCTGTGGTGTTAGTAACCACAGATCTCGCTATGGGTTCTTTTGTTTTGTTATGTTTATCTATGGGGGGAGCTAAGGGTGGGGCGGGGGGGGGGGGGTGTGAGGGCCCAAAGGGGACGTGTCAATATTCGTTGCATAATTAGACCTAGTCTACTTAAAGCGTGTGGTGTTCGTAGCCACAGATCTCGTTATGGGTGTCTTTTGTTTTATTCGTTTATTTTTGCCCTTTTCTGCGACTGAATCTAGTACAAAATATGTAGTAGAATTAGGCTCATGGGATATTAACCTAGTTTACCTAACGAGTTAGGAAAAATAACTTACGAGATGAAACTGTTTGATCATGAAAAGACATCAAAAACTATTAATAAAGAAACTTCCTAACCTATCTCCTCATCCGAAAAGCCTCTAGCCTTTGAACATAAACTAAAATTAAAACTTTCAGCTTGTATTCCACGCAATGCTTCACATAAACCTTATTGACAGAACCCAGATCATCAAAGGGAGCGATATATATTCTCCATCTCACAGACGGAAGTAAGTTCCTAAACCTCGCACACAGACTGCAAAAAAAAAAAAAAAAAAAAAAAAAAACAAGATAAATGAATAACTTTTTGGCGGGCACTTCCGTCCTGAATTTTCCACGACGCACAAACCACAGAGGTGTAATTAGGAGCGTCTCTCTCTCTCTCATCTC
>NC_061090.1:38544894-38548148 GCF_015104395.2 Macrobrachium nipponense
CCACTGGCATATCCAGTAATATTATTACTGATCAAACAAAAACTTCTTTCAGTTTTCTTCTGAAGATTGAAAAAGATACCCATAAAATCACACAGCGATTTTGTGGGTTTCACAAAAAATTTGACAACTCTTTCGCAAAAAAAAAAAAAAAAAAAAATGACTTAATTTTAAAAAAATAGGACTACTTTTATTCTCAGACAAATGGGGCGACTTTTCCTCTCAGAAAAATGGACGACTTAGTTAATAGGACGACTTTTTCCACACACACACATACACAGACACACACACACACGCACAATAGGGCGACTTTTTTAAATATAACATTTTTTTTTTAAATAGAAATTTTTATTCAAATAGGACGACTTCCACTCTCAGAAATTGGACGACTTTTCCGAAGAGACGCATCAGCGTCCCGACGACGCACAGCAACTAATGATGAATCTTTCAGTCGCTTCAGAAAGAGGGGGGGGGGGGTGGATGGAGGTGTGATTGGACTTCGTGGGGGGTGGGGGGGGCTCTGAAGACGCAGGTCTTCCCAGCTTTTCTCCTTTTAAAAATTGCTAGATATTTTCCCTTTGCTTTCTTTTCTTTCATTTCGCTTTCTTCTAATTTTCTCTTATTTCCTTTCCCCTCTTTCTTCCTCTCTTGGCCAGTTTACCTATTGAATTCCATTGTCTTGACATACAGTAAGCTTAAATGGACCATAAATTAATATATTTTTTTACTTTCAAATCAATTCCTAAAATTATGGTGACCTCTAGTCACGGTAGTTTTTAAGATCTGAGGACGGACAGAAAAAAAGTACGGACGCACGAACAAACAGCCACCTCAAAAGATTTCATTTACACAAAACTACATATATGCATGAATTCCCCTCAAAGTTCTGAACTATAGTAGATTTACATCAACCGTGCATGTGATGTCTAGGCCCGTCCCTTACGACGCTCTTGATTGGCTGTCGATAAGCCAATGACAGGGCTGGAAAGTTGAAAACTCTCCTCAGTCTCTCTCGAAAGTTCACATGGGCAAGACGTGTGTTCCACCTCTCCTGATGTATACGTTTGAAAGACGTATCCCTCAGGAGAGGAGGAACGCACATCCTGCCTATGTGAACTCTCGAGAGAGACAGAGTTTTCAGCCCTGTTACTGGCATATCAACAGCCAATCGGGAGCGTCGTAAGGAACGGGCCTAGACATCACATGCACGGTTGATGCGAATCTACTATTAGTTTCATCTTCTTCTTCATTCGATTTTTTCGCGGAGCGTGGAAAGCTCCCCGCCTCGAACGCTGCTCCTCCACTTTCAATAACAGATCACATTAGATAACCTGATTTCGCACGTCCTACCTGCAACGGATTCGCAACATTGCAGTTGCCAATGGCCGCCTGAATATTCGACTCGTTTCCTGGAAGGGGGGGGAGACGATGACACAAATGGACGATGTTATAAAATTATTTGTATAGTTAATTAGCGGTCTCCAACGAGGAGAGAGAGAGGGGGGTTCGTTGGGGGAAAAGAGAGAGAGAGAGAGAGAGAGAGAGAGAGAGAGAGAGGTTAACGCGTTTTTTCTATTTCTGTAATATGAACGTTACATAATCTCAAGGAAAATAAACAAACAATTAACCTAGGCCGTAAGATTTGTTGTCAAATACTTCATTGCTTTAGCTTTTTGGGAGCTATGTTACTCTCTGAATTAATGATTAAGTCAGTCTTAAGGAAGATCATGATGCTGACGTCAAAAGACTCTCTCTCTCTCTCTCTCTCTCTCTCTCTCTCTCTCTCTCTCTCTCGCTTTCTGAGAATGTGAGTGTGATATCCAACTGCTTATGTATAAAAAAAATTGACAGAATGAAAATCACAAAACATTCCCGGATACGTACACGTATCTCTCTCTCTCTCTCTCTCTCTCTCTCTCTCTCTCTCTCTCTCTCTCCGCCTTTGCGTCACTGAGGCACAGCTATCCCGAGCGGGCTCCGTGTTCATAAATCAGGGCTCTTACTTATTAACGGGGAACTTGAAACGGCCCCCAGATATCGCCATATCTTGTGTCTCCAGTCTTCGCCTCAGAAGGAGAGTCGGTTAATTAAGATTCGCTTATTCTTTTCTTGATCTTTCTTTTTATGCTCTGATCTACATTTTTTTTTATTAGAGATCTTAGATTTGTCTAAGTCTTTTCAGGATAGATTGAAAATATTTTCGAGGTTATAAATTATTATCATGACCTTTTTTTCAATGTACCGTTTTATTACCGTTGGGGCTGAGATCCCCCCTTTTCATTTCTACTCTCACGTAACCTTCCAAAAAAAAAAATAAAAAAAAAAATAAAAAAAAAATAAAAAAAAAAAAATGAATAAAATGTCTTCTCAATCTCGTCCATTCCGAGCGATAGAGGAGGCGCCCCTTTGAAAGCAGCTATGTTGATTGATTGATTGATTGATTGAGTGATTCTGGGAAAGAGCACAATAAACACAGCCGCACAAATCCATCGACGGTAACGAGAAAGAAAGAGGGGAATCTCATTTCGCCCGTAAAGCCGCCCTGCCATAAAGAGCAGACTATAAGTGATGAGTACTACTGAGTGGCTAATACACCTTGGCAGTGTTCCTCTCCATTTGCAATCCTCTCTCTCTCTCCCTCTCTCTCCACCTCCATGCCCACCTCCCCTCCACCACACAGGGTAATAACGTCCAATATCTTCATTTCCTTACCCCCTTCCACCCAACTTCTCCCAACCCCCCTCCTGCAGGGGCATCCCATCACCCCCCCCCCCCCCTCCCCCGGCCTCACCCGCAATCAGTCTCTCTAAGCAGCGACCTCCATTGTGACACTTAATACCTCAAATGCGTCTCATTCCGTGGGGTCTTTCTTTGTCTGTCTCGGTCGTTTCGTAATTCCCGTCCATACCTTCCCTGATGTAGGGGGTTATGGAGGTGCATATCATTAGCGAGAGAACTGACGGACGGATAGACACACAGACAGGAAGGACGGCGAATACGAGTGGAGAAATAATTGTTTACGAATAAATATTTGTAAAGGTGAAAGAGTCTACCAGTAGAGGAGGAGGAGAGTAAGAAGAGGAGAGGAGGGAGGAGAAAGGGGAGAGGAGAAGGAGGAGGAGGAAGGGGGAGGAAGAGGAGGAAGAGGAGGAGGAGGAGGAGGAGGAGGAATAGGGAGAGGAGGAGGAGCTGAAGGAGGAGGAGGAAGTAGAGGAGGAAGGGGGAGGAGGAGGAGGAGGATACGAGGAGGAAGGGGG
>NC_061090.1:38548648-38576541 GCF_015104395.2 Macrobrachium nipponense
GTGAAGACGAGTGGCTCAAGAGTGCATGGGAAGAAGGACTGATAAAAGTAGACGAAGACCCACAAATATACAGACAGGAGAAAGACAAGCAGAGCAGAGGAATGGCATAACAAACCAATGCACGGACAATACATGAGACAGACTAAAGAACTAGCCAGCGATGACACATGGCAATGGCTACTGAGGGGAGAGCTCAAGAAGGAAACTGAAGGAATGATAACAGCGGCACAAGATCAGGCCCTAAGAACCAGATATGTCCAAAGAACGATAGATGGAAATGACATCTCTCCCATATGTAGGAATTGCAATATGAAAAATGAAACCATAAACCACATAGCAAGCGAATGTCCGGCACTTGCACAGAACCAGAACGAAAAGAGGCATTATTCAGTAGCAAAAGCCCTCCACTGGAGCCTGTGCAAGAAACATCAGCTACCTTGCAGTAATAAGTGGTACGAACACCAACCTGAGGGTGTGATAGAAAACGATCAGGCAAAGATCCTCTGGGACTATGGTATCAGAACAGATAGGGTGATACGTGCAAATAGAACAGACGTGACGTTGATTGACAAAATCAAGAAGAAAGTATCACTCACTGATGTCGCAATACCATGGGACACCAGAGTTGAAGAGAAGAAAGGAAAAAAATAGAAGTTATCATCAAGACCTAAAAATAGAAATAAGAAGGATATGGGATATGCCAGCGGAAATTGTAACCATAATCATAGGAACACTAGGCACGATCCCAAGATCCCTGAAAAGGAATCTGGAAAAACTAGAGGCTGAAGTAGCTCCAGGACTCATGCAGAAGAGTGTGATCCTAGAAACGGCGCACATAGTAAGAAAAGTGATGGACTCCTAAGGAGGCAGGATGCAACCCGGAACTCCACACTATAAATACCACCCAATCGAATTAGAGGACTGCGATAGAGCAAAATAATAATAATAATAATAGTAATAATAATAAATTATTCCATGCCCTAAGCCTCTGTATCATTATGGTGTGCATATTCCTACACGAACCCCAACCTTCAACATCACATTGTACCATATATATTTATTTTACTTGTATTCCCTGTCTCCTTGAATATATTGTGAGAGAGAGAGAGAGAGAGAGAGAGAGAGAGAGAGAGAGAGAGAGGAAGAAGCTAATGCTGTATATAAGATATTCCGGTATATTTGACTGTCTTATCAAAATGGAAATTTGGCTAAATTCCTACGACTTTGATGGCAGCTCTGTGTCCCAGAGGGATAAACAAAAATACTTTCTGTTTTAGATTGGATTTGGATTTATTTCATTTCGAATGCAACTTTATTTTTTGATGTAATTGACTTAAAATGTTTAGTTCAAACAGGTTTATATAAAAGGACTTATATGTATAGGTATGTAAGCATCAATATATGCTGGCATGGCATACGAACATACACACACACAGTTTTAATAATAAATACTTGTGCACATCCTCTTATACATATATGCACAGAAATAAAAATAGCCTTTGTAAACAGGAGGACACGCACACACACAGATATATTATATATATATATTATATATATATATCATATATATACATGTATATATATATATATATATATATATATATATATATATATATATATATATATATATATATATATGTACATTCTGTGTATATATAATATATATTATAATGTATATATATATATGTTATATATGTATATATATATATATATATATATATATATATATATATATTATATATATATTATATATATATATATATATATATATACACCTTTACTCATGCACATACTCATACGACACACCAGGAATACAGAACGACGTCTCACAATGTATAATTGTCCCCTGGCTTCTCTCCGTAGGAATGGAATCTGCATATCAAGTACGCCCAAGTACGTGATTCCGGGACGTACGAATGTCAGCTGTCAGCCCATCCCCCCATCGGCATCCTGGCCAGTCTCAACGTCATAGGTAAGTACCGACGAAGGCTGAAGGTTTTGGCTATTCTGAGGTTAATTGTCTGGGTAGGAGTGAATAGAACTATAGTCTCCAGGGTAATGATAGGTAGCTGGAGAAAGGATAGAGAGAGTGAGTGGAGAGTGAGTGTGGAAAAGAGAGGTAGGCAGAAAAGAAAACGCGTGAAAAAATGTTTCTGCGCAATCGAGTTTCCAGTATCTCGTGTAATCAAGGCCACAGAAAATAGATGGTCTCGGTTAGAATGCTGTATGAGCCGCGGCCCATGGAACTAACTACTGTCCGGTGGTGGCTTGGGCTATATCGTTGCCAGACACACGATTAAGGCTACGATTAAGGCTAAATTTAACCTTAAATAAAATAAAAACTATTGAGGTTAGAGGGCTGCAATTTGGTATGTTTGATGATTGGAGGGTGGATGATCAGCGACCCAATTTGCAGCTCTCTAGCCTCAGTAGTTTTAAAGATATGAGGGAGGACAGGAAAAAGTGCGGACGGACAGACAAAGCCAAGACAATAGTTTTCTTTTACAGAAACTAAAAGACTATTCTGGGGCCATGTAAAAAATCCTGTTGGTTTTAACCATATTCCTAAATGCTAAATTCATTTTGGTAATTCATACACTTGGTTATGTAATGCAACAATGAAAAGAACTGAATCATTTGCTTTACAAGTTCAGCGAATTTAAGGACTTACCTTTTATAATTTCACTCAGTTTCTGCTAACTTGATCTGTTTAACAGTAAAGAAATTTCTAAACATATATCAACGAACGTGAAAATTTTTTATACTCTTCCCAACATTATTTCTTCCTCTTTGAAAAGGAAACTAAATTTCACTTGGACAGACACAGCGAAGGTAGATATAAAGAGAGGAGAGATTTTTATATTCCATATGATTTCCTTTTGTAGCATTGGCTACATCTTTACCAAAAATGCAAAGACTTTCTGACCCACGGAAAAGTAGTTCCCAATTCTCCCTATAGAAAGTTGATAAGATATGGGTGACATTCTGTATCTCGATATCAGCGGGAAACAAAAATTGCTTTATGAGGAAATTGGGCTCACGTCCTGACGGAAAACGAAAAATCAACGAAAAATGCTTCATGGGGTGACAGGGCTCACAACCTGACGGAAAACGAAAATATAAGCTAAAAATCCCTTATGGAAGGCAGGGCTGACATCCTCACGGAAAACGAAAAGATAAGCTAAGAATCCCTTATGGGAAGACAGGGTTGACATCCTCACGGAAAACGAAAAAAATAAGGTAGAAATCCCTTATGGAAGACTGGGCCCACATTCCAACAGAAAACAAAAAATGTCATACCGAGGGCGTGGCTTGTATAACAGAAAATGAAAATATGAGAAGTACTGTAGTTAACTTTCAGCCTTATTGACATCTCCCAGCTACGAAGATTTTTTTTATAGTTGTTGTCACTTTCATATGATGGGCATCAAAGGATGTTATACAAAAACAAGATATTTATTAAACTGACAGTTCTTTGAATTCCTTTGTGGATTATGAAGGTAGATGTCAGGTATAATAGTGAGAAGAGACAACAAAAGGCGTATTGTGTACGCTCTCTCTCTCTCTCTCTCTCTCTCTCTCTCTCTCTCTCTCTCTCTACACCCCCACAGTTTTTGGACGAAAATACATATCGCCACTAAAGCTACTCTTACATGTGACAATATATTGACAGGATTAGTACAAACGAATCAATAACATTCTGGAAAAGTTTTTACCTTATTTGCAAACTTAAGTCAACCTCAGTAAAACTTGACCCAGGGAACTTTAATATTGCTTATCTACAAGATCAATCCGTCCACCACCCCAAACCGGTTATTAATACTCCTGAGGAGCTATCCGTCCATTAAGGGTTAATATGTCTTCAAGTTAGAAGGCCAAATTTATATTCACAGCTAACTAGAGACACTACCATATATCTAACAAAGTAAGAAAAAAAAGTTTCCATTCTATATTGGGAAGGTTCTGCACTCATTCTGATAAGTACGTTAACTTCAAAGCAAGGAAAGGAGAGAGAGAGAGAGAGAGAGAGAGAGAGAGAGAGAGAGAGAGAAATATCGAAAATGCCCTTGATAATGAGCCATGTTTAAGTAATATATGAAAATGAAAGACTAAATAGATTTTTATTTTATTTAAAACGGAAATAGCATTTACTTTTTAGGTACTAAAGATAATTGTTGACAATCTAGAGTTAAAACACAAGAACACCTTTTAGAATTTAACTAGGAATGAAACCCGAATTGCACGAAGATATTATCTTTCAAAAACCAAAAATTACTAAATGATATATATCAATGGAAGACAGCCACCTGGAATAACCCAGACACTTAACAGTCTACCTGATAGATCCCTGTTTTCCAAGAACGTCAAAAAACAAGCCCCTTTAGCCTTGAGAGAGGAGCTTTGCATGAACGACCCGAGAAGCCTTTCGCAAATCGCGTTAGAGTTGATCTCGGAAGTTCAACTTTCGATTGCAGACAAATCTCTTTTGCCCTCTTGTGCTCGGGGTGAATAAACTGCGTCAGACTTGCGGTGGGGTAAAGGTGAAAGAGTCTACCTGGAGGAGGAGGAGGAGGAGGAGGAGGAGGAGGGAAGGAGGAGGAGGAACAGAGCTTAAAGTTACATGACGAGGCCAAAAGCCTGAGATACTAATGCAACACTTCGCGTCAGAGCACCTGGACGGCATTGTTGAATCGTCAGGGGGCGCAAGCCCTTAATCACACGTGTAATTACGGAAAGGTCTCCTAGGCAGGTGTCATGAGGGTGGTGAATAAACACCATCGCCCAGAAGGTTTTATATATAATTTTTTTTATTCTTTTCGTTTATTGTTTACTTTTAGCATCACGCTAAAAATTACGTCTGGAAGTTTGACGAGAATTTGGCGGAATGTGGTCCTTATGACTGGACACAATAGATTTGATTTTGGGGGGGAGAAATAGCATCTAAATAAGGGTTACAATATTCATTCATAAGCATATTTTTTCCACACGTATTCCGCCGTCCGTTCGTCAGACCTCTCGCTAAACCGCCCCCCACCCCCACCCCGCCCCCACCCCGAACATCAGGGAAGGTATGGGACGGGAATTACGAAACGACCGACAGACGAGGAAAGTGACCCCACGGAATGAGGCGTGTTTGAGGTATTAAGTGTCACAATGGAGGTCGCTGCTTAAAGGGACTGATTGTGGATGGTGGATGATGGGATGCCCTGTAGGAGGGGGTAGGAGATGTTGGGGGGAAGGGGGTAAGGAAATGAAGATGTGGGACATTATTACCCAGTGGTGGAAGGGAGGTGAGTATGGAGGTCTGGAGAGAGAGAGAGGAGAGAGAGAGATGAGGAAGGGATTGCAAATGGAGAGGAACACTGCCAAGGTTTATTAGCACTCCGTAGAACTCATCACTTATAGTCTGCTCTTTATTACAGGGCGGCTTTTCGGGTGGTAATGAGTTTCCTTCTTTCTTTCTCGTCCCCGTCGATGGATTTGTGCGGTTGTGTTTATTGTGCTCTTTCCCCGAATCGCTCAATCAATCAATCAATCAACGTGGTCGCTTGCAAAGGGGCGCCTCTTCTATCGCTCGGAATGGCCAAGATTGAGAAGACTTTTATTTGTTTATTTATTTATTTGTTTTTGGTGGGTTACATGAGAGTGGAAATGGAAAGGCCGGGGGGGGGGGGGGGGGGGGGGGGGGGGGGGGGGGGGGGGGGAGGGGGGGCGGTGTCTCTGCCCTCACGGTAATAAAAGGGTAATAAAAAGTGCATAGAAAAAAGGTCATGATAATAATTTATAACCATGAAAATATTTTCAATCCAACTCGAAAAGACTTAGAAAAATATAATATCTCCAAAATAAAAAATCTAGATCAGAGCATAAAAAAAGAAAGAGAAAACCGTACATAGAAAAAAGCTCATTATAATAATTTATAACCTAAAATATATCTTTAATCCATCATGTAAAGACTTAGGAAAATCTAAGATATCTAGAATAAATAAAATCAAGCTCTGAGCACAAAAAGAAAGAAAGAGAGAGGAAAAAAATAAGCAAATCTTAATTAATTTACTCTCCTTCTGAGGCGAAGACTGGAGACACAAGATATGGCGATATCTGGGGGCCGTTTCAAGTTCCCCGTTAATAAGTAAGAGCCCTGATTTATGAACACGGAACCCGCTCGGGATAGCTGTGCCTCAGTGATGACGCAAAGGCGGTGAGAGAGAGAGAGAGAGAGAGAGAGAGAGAGAGAGAGAGAGAGAGAGAGAGAGAGAGAGATACGTGTACGTATCCGGGAATGTTTTGTAATTTTCAGTCTGCTAATTTTTTTGACATACCCAGATGGATATCACACTCACATGCTCAGAGAGAGAGAGAGAGAGAGAGAGAGAGAGAGAGAGAGACTCTTGTGACTTCAGTATCAGGACCATCCTTAAGACTGACTTAATTATTAATTCAAAGAGGGACATAGCTTCCAAAAAGCTAAATCAATGAAGCCTTTGATGACAAACCTTACGGCCGAGGTTAATTGTTTGTTTATTTTCCTTGAGATTATGTAACGTTCATATTACAGATATAGAAAAAATGCCTGAACCTCTCTCTCTCTCTCTTTCTCTTTCTCTGTCTCTCTTTTCCCCCCAACACCACCCTCTCTCTCTCCTCGTTGGAGACCGCCAATTAACTATGCAAATTCCCAAAATTTAATAACATCGTCCATCTGTGTCATCGTCTGATGTCCCAGCTACCAGTGCTTCGTCTCCGCCCTTGCAGGAAACGAGTCGAATATTCAGGCGGTCGTTGGCAACTGTAATGTTGCGAATCCGTTGCAGGCGGGACGTGCGAAATCAGGTTATCTAATTCGATCTGTTATTGAAAGTGCATTTGATGTCTAGGCCCATCCCTTACGAGGCTCCTGATTGGCTGTTGATAAGCCAATGACAGGGCTGGAAACTCTCAGTCTCTCTCTCTCTCTCGAGTTCAAATAGGCTGAGGGATACGTCAGGAGAGGTGGAACACACATCCTGCCCATGTGAACTCTATCGAGAGACTGAGAGTTTCCAGCCCTGTGATTGGCTTATCAACAGCCAATCAGGAGCGTCGTGAGGGACGGGCCTAGACATCAAATGCACGGTTGATGTAAATCTACTATAGTTCAGACCTTTGAGGGGAATTCATGCATATTTGTAGTTTTGTGTAAATGAAAGGTTTTGAGGCGGCTCTTTGTCCGTCCGTCGGTACTTATTTTCTGTCCGCACTTTTTTCCTGTCCGTCCTCAGATCTTAAAAGCTAGCGTGGCTAGAGGTCACCATAATTCTAGAAATCGATTTGAAATTAAAAATATATAAATTTATGGTCCTTTTAAGCTTACTGCCTGTTGTCAAGACAGAATGGAATTAAATAGTTAAACTGGCCAAGAGAGAATAAGAGGAAATAAGAGAAAATAGAAGAAAGCAAGAGCAAATATCTAGCATTTGCCAAAAGGAGAAAGCTGAGACGCATCACAGAGCGTCCCCCCCCCCCCCTCCCCCCCCCCCCCCCCCCCCCCCCCCCCCCCCGCCAATCTCACCTCCAACCCCTCATTTCCTGGCCCCCACAAAAAACATCCCATTGGTTTTAATTAAAAACGAGCCGTGAAAAATGGCAGTTGGAATTCGGGAGTTACCAACAATTCCGCCTCTCAACTTTCCGTCCAATTAAGAAGCGACTGAAAGATTCATCATCAGTCGCTGAGGCGACTCTTCGGAAAAGTCGTCCTATCTGAATAACAATTCCTATTTAAAAAAACAATGTTCTATTTTTAAAAATCGGCCGAATTTTTTTTTTTTTTTTTTTTTTTTTTTGGTGTGTGAAAAAGTCGTCCTTATTAACTAAGCCGTCCCATTTTTCATGAGAAGAAAAGTCGCCCTATTTTTTAAAATTAAGTCGTCAATTTTTTTTTTTTTTTTTTTTTTTTTTGCGAAAAAGTCGTCCCATTTTTAGTGAAAAAGGTCACCCCATTTGTGAAAATAAAAGTCGTCCTATGAAAAAGTCGTCCTATTTTTTCTATTGACAAGAAAAAAATCGTCTTACTTTTTCTGAGAATAAAAGTCGTCCTGTTAAAAAAAGTCGCCCCATTTTCCGGGAAAAAAGGTCCTCCCATTTGTTAAAAAAAAAAAAGTCGTCCATTTCTGAAAGAAGCATTCTTTCTAAAATAAAAAGTCGTCTTTTTCTTGAGCAGAAAATTCGTCCCATTCCTAAAGACTGAGGTAAAATAATGAACCAGTGTCTGGAAAGTCTGTCGAGTATTCGATCATTTCTTGAATTACTTTTTTTTCTGTTACTTCTTTCAATTGAACACCATAATATTCTTTGTAATCTTGAATTTCAATTCAGTGTCCCGCTGTGGTGGGCTTGCTCCATATTGTTCTATATACTTAGAGGTCTGTCCTCCGAATAATAATAATAATAATAATAATAATAATAATAATAATAATAATAATAATAATAATAATAATAATAATAATAATATGGGATATGCCAGTGGAGATTGTACCCATAATCACAGGAACACAAGGCACGATCCAAAAATCCCTGAAAAGGAACCTGGAAAAACTAGATGCTGAAGTAGCTCCAGGACTCATGCAGAAGAGTGTGGTCCTGGAAACAGCGCACATAGTGAGAAAAGTGATGGACTCATAAGGAGGAGGCGGGATGCAACCCGGAACCCCACACTATAAACACCACCCAGTCGAATAGGATAACAGCTAGAAAGAAAAAAAAATTATAATGAAGGGACCACATGCCCCATTCAACAAAAGGAAGAAGAAGAAGAAGAAGAAGAAAAAGAAGAAGAAGAAAATCCCAGATCAAAACCAACCAAACAGAGACGACACTTTAGCAAGACACGAAACAAAAAATCTTCGGTCTTGGCTTTCTTGTCCCAAAGTTATCCCAAATGTTTGATGGTCGACTACCCACCAGATCTATATCAATTAAACCTTCCACCAAACTTACTAGCGACTATCAGGAAAGGCTTTTGGATAGTCTGCGATAGAAATTTCACGCCAAAATGTAATTAAGGGATTTATTGGTCTCCGGCTTCTGACGCTGTCTGGTGCGGAATATGAGGATTTAAGGAGTCTTTGGGGCATACACACACACACACACACACACACACATATATATATATTATATATATATATATATATATATATATATATATATATATATATATATATATATATATATTACCTTAATCTTTTCTCTACGCCATGGAAAAGCAAATCCAAGACCTCTCGCTGATAGTGCAAAGTACCCTAAGCTCTTGATCACATTTAATACATAAACTAAGAACTTCAGAGTACTAAAGAAACTAAAAAATACAAACCGACACATCAGGTAAAGTATCAGTAAAAGTTATCAACGGCAGAAACATCCAATATTAGTCAGAGAGGAAACAGCAGGAGCCAGAAAGCAATATTGCGGTTCAAGAAGGCGGTGGGTCTTCCATCTTCCTGAGGGTCATCGCCTGAGCTGGACGAAAAGTTCGTAGTCGAGAGAGAGAGAGAGAGAGAGAGAGCACACTCTTCATGAATTGGTCCGAATGTTCATGTGATTGGTTTTCAAATAATTAAATTTCCCTCATTGTTTCTATAATACAAAAGCTAAAAAATCGAGAGAGAGAGAGAGAGAGAGAGAAATGGATCTCTGCTCGTGGACGTTTGGCGACGCCAGGACAGCAATGCAATCATTCAATGAGAACCGTGTTGAGGGCAAATTGGTCGTTTACAGGATGTGAGGACGGTGATAAAAAGAAAACTTTTATTGGAGGTTTGGGATAACTTACAGAGAGAGAGAGAGAGAGAGAGAGAGAGAGAGAGAGAGAGAGAGAGAGAGAGAGAGAGTGTTAATTAAGAATATGTATGTAAACACTAATTGATAAGATAAGAAAGACACAATATAGATAAATATTCATTGTGTGATGATAAAACCAAAATAAAACAAAAATGTATTTTACTAAAATTCCTTCTACCTTCATATATTTGAATTATGGTAGAAAAAGTAGACAAGTAAAGTTATTATTATTATTATTATTATTATTATTATTATTATTATTATTATTATTATTATTATTATTATTATTATTATTATTATTATTATTATTATATTATATCATCATCATCTCCCAACAATTCGCCAATACAAATCAATATAAACAAGAAAAGCTACACCAAAAACTCTATTGCATACTCACAATCAAATATCTCTAATAACAATCCTATTAAACCTTCTTCTTTTTCTTCATCTCCTACACAAATGATTTCAGTTGATATCAAAAACTCTACAAAAACATACGGTTAAAAATCTCTAATAACAATCCTATTGAAACCTCACCCCTACTAAGATAATTTTAGCTAACATCAAAAACTCTTTACAAAAACCTATAGTCCAAAACCTCTAATAACAATCCTATTAAAACTTCATCTCTACTTAGATGATTTTAGCTAATATAAAAAACTCCTTCAAAAACCCACAATAGAAAATCTCTGGCAACAATCCTATTAAAGCTACTTCTTCGTCTACAAAGATGATTTCAGCTAATATCAAAAACTCTTGACAAAAATATGTCTAAAACAATCCTATTAAAACCTCATCTCTACTAAGATACTTTCAGCTAATATAAAAAAACTCTTGACAAAAACCTACAATCAAAAATCTCTAACAACAATCCTATCAAAACCTCCTCTTCGTCTTCCACAGAGACTATGTCAGAGATCACGGGGGCTCCAGACTTCTACGCCCAGGAGGGCAGTGACGTCACGCTGTGGTGCAGGTTACGACACTTCACGGAACCTCCCAGCTACGTCTTCTGGTACCACGGCAACGACATGATCAATTACAACGCTGACGAGAAGGTAAGGTGCCCCTCTGGCGTTTAATTCGTTTATTTTAATATAAAGTCCGTCACCTCTATCTCTGTCTAGATTTTAATGCGTTCAGAAGTTATAAGATTAAAACGGGAAAATCATGCTAGTGATCAGGGCTGTTTAGTGTCAGCCGAAATATATGCTTGTTTTGTACTAATTTTGTCTGTTTTTGACGGTTAATGGTTATTACGCTTGGTGATTAATTTTCGTTAAAGGGTTTTCGTATACACACAGTAAATATATATGTATATATATATATATATATATATATATATATATATATATATATATATATTTATATATGTACATTTATAATATACATATACATACACACACAAACACACACACCACACACACACACACATATATATATATATATATATATATATATATATATATATATATATATATATATATATATCATGTAAATATTTATGTAATGTAATAATTCAGTAACATAGAGATTTACATAAAACTTGTAATATCATATATTATCTTAGCCCATTGACAACTAATGATTAAATTACCATAACGAAATGACAACATATATATTATTCCAGATCACCGTCATTAGCCAGGGAGGCGAGAGCAGACTCCGGATTCAAAAAGTCGAGAAAAAGGCGTCTGGGAACTACACCTGCATGCCAGCCAATGCCAGGCCTTCTTTCATCATCCTTCATGTTATCACAGGTATGCCATTGGCTGCTTCGTTTTGCGAGTTGCCGAAGACGGTCTGATGCTATTATTGTCTTTAGTCTTTTTTTTTTATACTTACTATATCCTATGTCACTTGAGAATGTCTAATTATACACTTAATGTGATAATAAAGTTAGAATTACTCATAGATGATTAATAAAAATATTCAGGTTCTCCTAAAATTTATTTTTAATCTGATTAAGAAAACGGGATTCGATAGTTAAGTATTGTTAGGTTTAACATACTGGCTATTCGTAATGTCAGTTCTGACCAGTCCAAAATATTTTTGTTGGAATATGACTTATTTCAAAAGCGAACGAGAAAAGTTTAAACAAAATTAGGAAATTAGGCAAAGTTATTATTATTATTATTGTTATTATCAAGAATTTCGACTGAATTCGTTCACAAATCGTGGCGGAGATCGTGCCTAGCTAATTCCACAGAGGGATTTAATATCTAATATTCTGAAGCATTTCCCATCATTGAAGAAAATTGCAATTTCAACTGCGGGTTAAAAATGAAACTTCACATCGCGTTGCCGCTGGTTTCACCCGGACGTAAATAACTGTAAGAGAACTTTTAATTCCCAGGCACGAAGTCCCTTTGGAGTCGTCTCCTGATTTGGAAATGTTTTATATTATTATTATTATTATTATCTCCAACGACTTTACCGAGTATATTCATGACGAGCTCCCCTGATTAAACTCCGTTTTCACAGAGAGAGAGAGAGAGAGAGAGAGAGAGAGAGAGAGAGAGGAGAGAGAGAGCCTCTTAATTACACCTCTGTGGTTCGCGCGTCGTGGAAAATTCAGGACGGAAGTGCCCGCCAAAAAGCTATTTACTTATTCATTTTTTTTTTTTTGCAGTTTGTGCGCGAGGTTTAGGAACTGACTTCCGTCTGTGAGATGGAGAATATATATCTCCCTTTTGATGATCCGGGTTCTGTCATTAAGGATTTTGTGAAGCATTGCGTGGAATACGAGCTGAAAGTTTTAATTTTCGTATATGTTCGAAGGCTAGAGGCTTTCGGCACAGAGATAGATTTAGAAGTCTCTTCATATTTTGAGGGCCTTTTATTAAACACTTCCATCTCGGGAGTTATTGTACTAACGCGTTAGGTAAACTAGGTTAATTATGCTATGAGCCTAATTCTACTACACATTTTGTACGAGATTCAGTCGCAAAAAAAGGCAAAAAATAAACACAAAACAAAAGAACCCATAACGAAATCTGTGGTTACGAACACCACAGGTTTTAGTGAGTCGGTCTAATTATGCACCAAATAATGACACATCCCCTTTCTCTCCCCCCCCAAACCACCCCCCAGCTCCCCCTATTCATCGTCATCATCGCCTTCGTCTAATTCTTGTTCTTGTCTACCCTTTCAGGAGACAAAATAAACAAAACAAAACAAAAGAACCCATAGCGAGATCTGTGGTTACGAACACCACAAGCTATAAGTAGACTAGGTCTAGTTATGTAGCGAATAATGAGGTCCCTTTCGCCCCCCCCCCCCCCCCCCCCCCCCCACCCCCCCCCCCCCCCCCCCCCCCACTCACCCATCCCCCATCCCCATCATCTTCATCATCTCCTTCGTCTCATTCTTGTTCTTGTCCTCCCTTTCAGGAGAGGACAAAATAAATAAAACAAAACAAAACAAAAGAACCCATAACGAGATCTGTGGGCTAATGACAACACCACACGATTCAAGTAGACTAGGTCTAATTATGTAGCGAATTATGACACGTCCCCTTTCGTCCCCCACCCCCCCGCCCCCCCCCCCACCCCCCCATTCACCATCATCATCTCTTCGTCTAATTCTTGCTCTTGTCCGCCCTTTCAGGAGAGACAAAATAAACAAAACAAAATACAAAAGAAAAGAACCTATAACGAGATCTGCGGCTACGAACACCACAGGCTTTAGTAGACTATACTCTGTTTTTTTCCATCTGTCCATCCGCCTGTGGTGTTTACGCATGGTAACACTGTGTCCCGGGCTTTAAATAGTATCCTATTTCGAATATTAACGGTGTAATTCGCATACAGTAAATTACTAAAACACTTTTCAGTTGCAAATGTACACCCAGATATCCTTTTATTTACCTAAAACTTACACATAGCGTAACTATTTAAAGGCCGGGACGCATTGTTACCATGCGAAAACACCACAGTCAGATGGACATATGGAAAAAAACAGAGTATAGGTCTAACTGTGTAGCATATACTGAAGTCCCCTTTCATCATCATCATCATCATCATCATCACCTCCGTCTAATTCTTGTTCTTGTCCGCCCTTTCAGGGGAGACCCCAGCGGCCATGCAGAGGGCGTCCGCTCCGCCCATCGACAGCGCCTTCACCGTCACCTTAGGTCTAGCGTCTGTGTTTATGCTCCTGAACGGCCTATGATGAGGTCTTCTATCTCCTCCTCCTCCTCCTCCTGCTTCTTCTCCTTCTCCTTCTTCTCCTCTGGTCGTTTGGGAACTTTGAGCACATGTTTGTGACTGCCAGGATGGAGCTGCATGAGAGTTGTGTCTGTATGTTCTGTATGTTTGTATATAACGTTTGTGAGTGAGCGAATATTGACCTGGTTTATCTGTGTATGAGTACAAAGGCTGTATGAATGTTTCTGGGGAGAAATCTATAATGTAAATATTACCTGTAAATGAGGTTTACCTGTCTGTGAGGTTTACCTGTATGTGTATATAATGCCTGGGAGAGTATTGCTGTTGGTGATGTTCATCTGTTTGTGTATATAATGTTTGTGTGAGAGGATGTACAATATCGAGACACCCACGCGTGTATTTATAATCCTTGCCAATGCCAGAGGTGTTGGTGAGATTTGTAAGTGTATATAATGTTTGTGAAGGCGCAGGTGTTTTTAATGTTTATGAACACCTTTATGTTTTGTAAATAACGGTCAAAGGTGAATGTTGATGAAGCTTATATCTCTGTTTGTAAATAACGGTGTTAAGGAGAGATACTGAGCCAGATTTGTATGTTTCTATAATGTTTGTATGTATGTGAATGCTTGTTGGTGGGGTCTGATAAATACTGTAACTACAGATAGTACTATATAATGTGTATGAGTGTGTATGTGACACCTGGAAATTAAGTGTCAAGTTGCTTTGTCATTTGTGTCATAATTGTTTCTAACTACTTTAACATCTTCCATCTGTAACTTTGCTTCTTAACTCAAGGGAAGGTGTTTGTTCTGTGTATGTGATTATGACTTTGCGAGAAGAAATGTTTGACTTAATTTCACAAAAATGTACATTTACTAAAACAGCTTTGAACATGAGGGGTTCGTCTACACTACAATCAAACATGTCATCAATAAGTTGGAAACTTAACGCATACATGTTACGAATAGGTTGACAGCATTAGCATTAAAACATGTTTAGCAGTTAAAGGATAAATGTTGAAGCGATTGTCACTTTTTTCCCCTAGGAGCTACCATACTGTAATATGCCTATGCGTGCGACATAACTTCATAAAACCCACACACAGTCAAAAGTTCCACAAGATTTCACTGGAATCCATCAATAACTTTTGGAAGCATCACATCACAAAAGAGAGAGAGAGAGAGAGAGAGAGAGAGAGAGAGAGAGAGAGAGAGAGAGAGCATCCAGTTCTTCCTTGGTACGACTTCACTATCTGCGAAACTTTATTTGAAATCCATCAACAACTTTGAGAGAAATCTTGTGGACAAAAAAAAAAAAAAAAAAAAAAACGAAAAACATAAGAGAAACGAGTCCTTGAGTAACTTCTTCTGTCAAGCTTCGTCGGTGAAGGTAAAAAATCTACACATGCAGACCTTGGACTAAACAACATGACAATCACATAGTATTTCCATAAGATGTTACCAGAATAACCCTAGAATTTTTCTTATTTCTCTTCCCTTTATTCATACTCCTTTGTGGCAGCGAGAGAGAGAGAGAGAGAGAGAAGAGAGAGAGAGAGAGAGAGAGAGAGAGAATATTGGCCCATCTCACATCTGTTTTCTTTTCTGACGTCGAGAGCAACAATTTCGTCTTTCCTTTCGCTAATCTGGCAGCTACTTCGATCTTGCTCCCAAGAGGTGTGTATGTGTGTGTGTGTGTGTGTGACGAGGTTGCAGAATATGTAAGTACGTGAGTTGTGTGTGTGTATGTTTGTGTGTGTGTGTGTGTGTTTTGGTCTGAAAGTGTCCGTGCTTATCAATCTAAAGGACGTCTGTGAATTCTGTGATTCAGTTTTTCCAACAAAAGGTTAAATCCAAAAAACTGAAATGGGATCTATTGGTGCATATGCGTGTAAATAATGTTTATACAATAACCTGTTTCATTTCACCCCTTTCGTGCAAGATCTGCTGTTTGGGGGAATGTGAAATTTCCTTGCCATCTTGAACGATTATTATAAACTATGCCTGAGAAGTGATGGAAAAACGAGTCTGCTGTGTTGGAAAAAGTTTGAAGTGCTAATCTCTTCCTGCTTTCGTGTTCACAAGATCTCTTAATTAATCAGAGAGAGACCAGCTGATTTGGATTTGGCACTACAAAACAGCAGGTATTAAACTACTTATCTAGTTTCAGAGTTTCTATCTCAGTGACGAAAATAATGAATGGAAGGTGAAACTTAGGCAGAAATATCTTTGGAAATTTGAAAGGCGCGAGTGTGTCATTGTACAGTGTCGAAGTTTAAAATACGATTGCAGTGATAGTGACGCTAACGATGACGCTAATGATGATGATAATGTTAAAAAGAGAAAAGTCTGAATATTTATCTTGTTGGTTGATATATATATTTTCACAGAGTGACGAGTAAAATGCGTAAGATAAACGTCAAGTTTTGCAAACGAATTAGAGAAAAATTTTATCACGGAGAGATGGAGAACGTCTCACTCTTACGCTGTTACCTAGACTGTAACATTGAGGAGGGAGCCTGTAGTTTCCTCTGTCTGTTTGTACATATTTACTCAAACATAATTTCTATATAGAATTTATATTCATACTCCAGTAACGTCCTGCCCCCTACGCCCCACCCCCTAATCTCCTGTCGAATTTCATAATGGCCGCTCCTCACCCATTTCTCTCTCTAAAAAAAAAACCACCTTTTCATTCTCTTGGCCCGCTGCAGGGGTAAAGAAGAGGTAACCCATTACCCTACTCTACTGTATAATGAGTTTTCAAGTGTCCCATTTAAAGGAGAAAGAAGTATAAACAGAACTGGCGGAAAGGCCTTAAAAAAAATTCAGTTGACGAGTTGCTCTTTCCTGGTCTTCGGTTCCTGTATATAAACCCAGTGACGCAATCTGGCGAATGTCAGTGTGGCTACGGACACTCTCCAGTCAAGATGTGACTTGTGCTTCATTTGATCCACAAAGGTATTGCTTTATTCCTTCGTCTTTTTTTTATATTTTTGTTTTGTTTCATAGATCAGTGTGTACTACTAAAGCTGCTATGGGTGCGACGTTCACGTGACTATTTATAATAATAAAAGTTTGTTTAAAAAGCTGTTTTATTTCCCATCGTAGTGTGTAGTGTAATTCAAATTGAGAGGTCAATAATGAATTAAAAATGGTTTAGCAAATTCCTATCGCTATTTATTTTGATGGACTTCTGCAGAGAGAACTACATGATTTGTTTTTTTATCCCCTCTTGAATTTATCAAATTAATATTTTTTAGAGATTGCAACGATGGGATTTATCTCACAGATGCAAATTCCGAATTTGGGATTTATTTCACAAATGAAAATTCCGAATTTGGGATTAATCCAACATATGAAAATTCCAAATTTGGGATTTATCTCACAGATGAAAATTCCGGTTTTAAAATTCACACAATATTATTTGCTGATAAAACTGAATTCAGTGTTTGTGGTTCTCTCCTATTTTTCTGAAGTGTTTGATGCAAAATATATAAGTTTTGTAGAAGCAAGTTGAAGAACGTCTTAATAGAACCTTATCTCTCTCTCTCTCTCTCTCTCTCTCTCTTCTCTCTCTCTCTCTCTCTTCTCTCTCTCTCTCTCTCTCTCTCATTCAAAATACTGAAAGGCATAAACGAAAGTAGACAGTAACCTATTTACGTTAAACGAAAACCAGACAAGAAATGATGATGGGAAACCAGAACTGAAGAGATACAACACATCCCATTGCGGGAACATCTTCACATACAAGGTATGTGATACTTGGAATAAACTTTCACTAGAAAGAAGTAGTAAACAGCGACAGTGTGGAAGAGTTTAAAAGAAAGCTAGACAAAATCATTAGGACACTGTGGCACAGTAAAACCTGGTTCAAGAGATAAGTGAGTACACGATGTCTCCTCTTAGGATGGACTAACAAGTCTTTGAGACATCCTAATCCTTGTAACTCTCTCTCTCTCTCTCTCTCTCTCTCTCTCTCTCTCTCTCTCTCATCTCACATACACAAACGTAAACACAAACAAATCAGCATCCAACAGATCTGGATATCATTCCCATCGCCACTGAGCACTCAGCACCATGGTGCGCCAATCATTCTGAATGTCTCTCACTCGCCATCAAATTATCCCCAAATGCTTGTCCCTATTCCTGCCTAATTACCTTCAAAATTTAATAAACCGATCAAAGAACACTCCACACGGGAATAACAACCAGGTTGATAAACAGATGAATGAAAAATTCCCAGTCGTAAACAGCGTTGAAGTTGATAACTAGAAAGAGACTCGCTAATATTTATCTTCCGGATATTCGCCGAAATAGACAGCTGCCCTGCGCGTCAGTCTCGGAAGCTCATTAAAACCAGCAACAGCAAACCGTGTTATTGTCGGAGCAGAGAATACATATTACATAAAATAATGCTCCGCTGCAGCGTCTAGACGGTGAGAGCTAATGAGTAGCAAGAGAACAATGGGCCAGAAGGGATGCTAAAAAGATGCTCAATTAGTGCCAAGGCTGATGATGGCGTCTTCATAGCAGTGATTTTGTTTGCTAACTTGTTCGTTCCTCTGTGAATCTGTCTGTAGCCCGCTTATCTGGCTGTCTGTGCCTGGTCTTTTCTGTCAGGAGTACAGTGACACAGCAGGCCTGGCCAATGACAGAACGACGGCCTGTTATCGTAACAGAGACGCAATTTGTAAAAATTAACAGTTTCATGACAAACAAGATACTGAATCATGGTAGGACAAGAGGAGAATAGGGGTGTTTACGAGACACTACATTGAAAACAAGGCTTCTCAGCTGATGCATTTCATCATCAGATGTGAGACTTAAAAGGGGGAATTGAATTGATAAAGTAATGCTTCACGTTCTAAAAGGCACAGGCGCATTGATAATCTAATGCTTTACATGACGCAATTATAATCTTCCAGTGGCATAAGAAACTCAAAAGATTCATTTATTGGTAATTTACGCCATTCTTTACAAGGAAATTGCAGCATACAGCACTGAATTCCAGCAATGAATTGTTGGAACTGGGAAAAGCCGTCTAATAATGAGGTACCTGCTTTTGAATCTAAGTATAGAAATCTATGCAATGCCATTCGTTCAAAGGGAATATAATTGGAGGTTTTTATTGTTGCTATATTCGTATCCAAAGACTAATTATTAATCTATTTCAGTTTGTTCACAAAGAGGGACTTTACCCGTCCGGGAAAACCGAAGTAAATACAAGGATTTACCTTTCAGTTTTTGTTGGTTCTCAGTTTTTTTTAATGGTGTTTTGACGTTGCATGGAACCAGTGGTTATTCAGCAACGGGACCAACGGTTTACGTGACTTCCGAACCACGTCAAGAGTGATCTTCTATCACCAGAAATACACCTTCAGAAAAGTTCAAATAGTTTCGTTGCTGTGACTGTTCTTATATATTGCAATCCAAGGAAACTGATATCGCTAAACATTTGCTGAAAAACACGAAGTTGCTCTTCATGAAGAGGTTTTGCATTTTCTTAAGTTTTCCAAAAGTTCCTTTTGTTTTTGGTGCCTCATTTCAATATTGATGAGAGATTTAAATAGGTAGTAACCACTGACTATCATTGACTATACTGAAAAGTAAAGAGCCTAAGTTCTATCATAAAAGACAAGGCTACGAGGACACGAGACACGAAATTTTCTTGGGACAATCAACATGACCAGTTTGAAGACTAGTAAACGAACAGAAAATGTACCAATAAATGACGATTAACTGAAATTCAATGAGCTCCTTGGAAAGGACCATAAACAAGAAACCTCTTTCAAAGGCGAAATGACTTGAAGATTGGCAGAAATGGAGACCAAAAAGTACTTTTATCTTCCACTAGTGACTAGGCCGATCTCTCTCTCTCTTTCTCTCTGCCTTTCTCTTCCTGACGGAGGCCAGACCCCATTAAATTGACTGCTTGTCTGGGAAGACATCCCCGGGAAGACATCCCACCCCATCGGGATATCTTCCCAAAATGAGCTGACGAGATCCGCCAGTGGTCGTTTGAGATTCCGTCTTAAGATGCGATCTATCACTCCAAGAAGGTCATCTGAAATTCAATAGTGTCAGTGCCAAAGACGTCATTGATTATTATGAACTCCTTGGACTTGGAATTAAACATGAAGGGTGTCGAGCATTCTTTTCTTCAGATTTACTGTAGTTTCTTTTTACAAATTTCAAAAACGAAAGAAGAAGAAGGAACAAATAAGGAAGGCAACATAACGATAACGCTGCTAATGAGGTTTCCTTCGAACTGCGAGCGAAAGAGGAGCCGATTGGAGCAGCTATTCAGCTTTGATATTTTTGTCAGTGGATTCTCCCTTGGCTCAGCAGACAAGAGAAGAAGGTGACGCGGATTGTTCTTGAGTGTTTCTCTGGGAAAGTTACGTTTGAGGGAAAAGCTTATCAAGTATTATTTCTATACTGGATGAGAGTATGCTTACAAAACGTCAGAATGCTACATCACAAGAAAGTGTCATGTATATACGCAGATAAACCACCGGAATATGTATGTATATATATACATATGTTAAATAAATTCTTCTGTTAAAACAAGATACGTCTCACGTATAAAAGGCCCATTAAAACACTCTGGTTCTAAAGCTAAGGATTATTATTTCGGTGGACTAACTTCCACTCTCATCAAGTAGTGAAAGACAGAAGGCGTCGCACTAACTGGTTAGTCCACCGAGATATAGTCCTTAGGTTTAAACCAGTGTGTTTTAATGGGCCTTTTATACTTGAGCTATATATATATATATATACATGATATATATATATATATATATATATATATATATTATATATATATGTGTGTGTGTGTGTGTGTGTGTGTGTACATAGATACCCTTCTATAAGAAAAACATAGCACGTTTGTCCTCGGCGTATAAGCCTCGCCTATGAAAAAGGACGAACCTCATATAATATAAGGAACTCATATCCCTGACAAGGTCAGTGATTCCTTCTCTAAGTTTTTTTTTTTTTTTTCCCAAGGGCAGAAAAATCCTTCGTGGCTTCCACAAGGCAGGAGAACATCTGGGAAGAGGGCCAGAGATAATCCAGACATTTATGACGACTGATGATCTCTTAAGGGGAAATTGATGTCATTCCCTTTTGGGTGTTGGAGGTCCTCGGGGGAATATTGTGTGGTCTCTGTCACGCTACTTAGGTTCCATCAATTTTTTTTATTAATAATTTCTCTGTTGGTTTATATGCTCATTTAGATGAGACAGTTTTAGATTTTTTTTATTTTTTCTTATTCTTGAGGCTTTAAGCCAAAACCAAATCAGTTCGGTGGAATAACAAGGTTTACAAAATATTTCATTTCATATTTTGGGTGTCCATTGAAACGAAAACCACTACGAACAGTTTCTATAATATAATTTAGCTAAGGCTTCATTGCTCTGTCAAGTCCATTCAATCCATTAACTATTCCTATTATACTTTAACTTATAAACTCTATCAAAAAAGAATTTTTTTTTTTTTCACCATTCGCGCAGTTACGAAAGATATTCAAAGCCATGATGTCCGCTTTTTTTACAAACTAATCTTCTGGAGCCAGATATAAATTAAGGATATATATTCCGTAGTACATATTATATATATATTATGTATATATTATATAAAATATATATATATATATATATAATATATATAAATATGGTATATATATAGATATACTATTACTTTTGTACATTTTATATATACTAAACTATCTCAACTATCTCTCTCTAAAAATATAAAAAGCTTAAACTCTCTCTCTCTCTCTCTCTATGTACACAACACACGCACAATCATTTGATATATATAGTATATATACTATATATATTTATATATATGTACACACACACACATACACAAATATATCATATATATATATATATATATATATATATATATATATGTGTGTGTGTGTGTGTGGTGTGTGTGTGTGTAAATATATCTAATGAGAGAGAGAGAGAGAGAGAGAGAGAGAGAGAGAGAGAGTAAGAAAGGAACACTTTTTTTCCAACTCGAAACTGCAGTATTCGATAATTCCCAATGTTTACGAGGCCATTTATGATAGGAATTATCTATTTGTTTATCAGAAACGTGAATTGAAAGAACAAATAATCAGAGGGAGCTCTCTCATGACACGACATGAGCATCATTAGAGTTCATATGAATGTTTGTTTTATAAACAACCGCTTTTCTTTGTTAATTAGCAGAGAACATCCAAAATGCCACTGGGCCAAATATACTAACTAATTCTCCAGCAATTATATTTTTTGGGTAAGCGTTTATTTATATATATATATATATATATATATATATATATATATATATATATATATATATATATATATATATATATATACACAAGATATATTGTTACGGCCTCTGAGATGAGGTCCGCTTCAGGTTCGATATGAAATAAATAAAAAAAAAATATTTCAACACCAACAGTTGAAACTGGGGATACGAATATAGAAAGAAACACTAACACAACAAAGGTTTATTTACAAGCTTACTAACAAAGGTAAATGCAGAACACTCGAAGGCAGTGGCTTCACAAAAGGAGAGCGGCAATTGCAGACGTCCTCTTGACTCTGTATTGCAGAAAATAGTTTACTTGTAAGGCAGGAACTCCCCAAAACCTCTAGCAGGACACTTTTCTTCTCTGAAGTCTGCTCGACATCGAGATAACACGGTCGTCCACTCCTGAAGACGACTAGACCAGTATCCAACCAACTCTCGAGCGACTCTTCTGATCCTTCGTCGGTTCCTTCGTCTCTAGTCTCTCTCTGACGATCTCTGCTGCTGATCTCTCACTGTTAATCTGATCTGTGGCTCTTACTGAGGATATCTCTCTGTGACTAACTGGTGTCTCTCTTTTACGACCTCTGCTGCTGCTGCTACGACCGTCGTATTTATATGGCACTCCGGGGGCGGAGCCTACGGCGAGCATCACAGACTCGCGAGATTTCCAGAAATTCTTAGATGAATCTAAACGAGGTATTGCATCAGAAATTGCGGCGTTTCTCACGACACTTAGGCGCGTGTTGCGCTCCACAACACGTCCGACGATTCCAGAACAGCTGCGAGAACAGGCGCCTCCAACACAGGCGCGAAAGCCTCCTTACTGCCGAACTTCTCGAAAATGCGTTTTCCTTTCCTTTAACTTCCTTTGCTATGAAGCAATTACCATCACATATATATATATTATACTGTATATATATAATATATATGTATATATATATTTTATGTATAACTATTATATATATATATATATATATATAATATACATATATATATATATATATATATATATATATATATATATATATATATATATATATATATATATATATCTATCTATCTATCTATCTATATAATATATACTATATATATATATATATATATATATATATATATATATATATACGTCGTTTTGGTTTGTAACGAATTAAAATTTGCTTGCATAAGCAAGCTGACATCCATGTGAACATTACTACTGCACTGATGGTAAACAAAATTCATGAAGTTAACAAACAAATTATAAAAATAATTTTATATATATATAAATTTTATAACTTATAAAAAAAAATTGTAGTCTGAAGCAGTTTAAAAATAAACAAAATCTAGATATCTGAAGAGAACAAAAAATGAACTGCCTTTGTAAAATATTAAAAGTTACATTTATTTAGAAAGAAATGTTATCAGAGACTCAATGAAATAAAACTAATATCTTCTAAAAATCCAAATAAACATATTTCTTTGACAAAATTTAAACGCAATCCCGTGTCTTAATATCAACATTATTTTGCAATGTTGAATTAATGAAGCGTAATGTAAATATCTCTGAAATAATATTCTCGGGTCTTTCAGTATCTGTGCATGCAAATATACAAACATGCATGCATGTATATCCCACATTGACACGACGCTGCTTCTGAGCAAAATACAATTATACATAATATTCATATGAGCTGCTAGAGACGTGGCCCCAGGGAGATGGCATCACATGATGCAATATGAATCTGGTTTTTCTTTCACTCGCTTTGTATTTATGTTCGCGCCTGGACAGATGCTTAATTTTATTTATTCAAATCGTATTTTGTTATTTACTTCATGTTTTGCTCTATGCTATTTATATTTCAGAATTTTGATTTAAGAGATGTGGAAAGACTTGGATTGTGTTCAGACTTATTTTCTTTTTTTTTTTCAAATTCAGTGGTCCAATCCTGGAATAGAATTAGTAAAATTGTATTATGCTTATTTGAGAGAAGCACGAGAGAGAAGAGAGAGAAGAAGAAGAGAAGAGAGAGAGAGAAGAAAAGAGGAAACGTTGCTTTTGATAATTAGCAGAGAACATCCAAAATGCCACAGGGCCATATATGTAGACTAATCTCCTGTAATTATATTTTTTGGTTATATATATATATATATTATATATATATATATATATCTATATATCTATATATATATATATATATATAATATATATATATACTATATATGTGTGTGTGTGTGTGTGTGTGTGTGTGTTTTGGTTTGTAATGAAATAAAACGTGCTTGCATAAGTAAGCAGACTTTTGCATAGACTTTGCTTGTGTACTTATGGTAAAAAAAGAATCCAATAAGTTTGCAATTCGTTGGATAAAGAGCAAGTTAATAATGAAAACTTATGATTTGAATTAGAATAACTATTTCTGAGAAAAAGATCTGAATATCTGACAAAAATGTTGAACAATATTCAGCTCCCGAGAGAGAGAGAGAGAGAGAGAGAGAGAGAGAGAGAGAGAGAGAGAGAGAGAGAGAGAGAGACTCTGCTAAGTGCTCCACGGAATGGCAAATGAACTGCTTCATTAGAATATTAAAAACTACATTAAATTTTAGAACGTAATTCCATGAGAGATTCAAGGACGAGGAACTACTGGTCTTTGTAAAACAAAGAATATAATAATTTATTAGTTTACATAACGTAAACACACTCCATTAATCTGCATATTAAATGGATGAATTGTAAGTGCACACGTCTCTGAAATAATATTCTCCGGTCATTTAGGATCTGCGCTTGCAAAGATACAAATGTACTTGCATGAATATTCAACAAATGCTCGAAGCAGATTCTAAGCAAAATATAGTTAAGCAGAATTCGTTCTGGCTACCTGAGACGCGGCCCCCCTAATATGAGCTTCGTTTCTCTGTATTTACGTCCTGTCTTCTTGTTCTTTATTTTGTTTATTTTTTCATTTAATTCAGCTAATTTCTTTTCTCTTTTTTTTCAGCTCATAATTCTTTCTTTCGATGTTTGAGATATGGATAGATTTACATTTTGTTTTGATTGGTGTATTTTTCAAAGCCACTTTCTTTTGAACGCAAATTTTGGTATATTTCTGAAAAGAGAGAGAGAGAGAGAGAGAGAGAGAGAGAGAGAGAGAGAGAGAGAGAGAGAGAAATGTATAAAGCTGGATAGGCCATTCGCCTCTTGTGTATTGGAATGTTAACAGACAAATATGCTATAGCTATCAGTAAGAGAGAGAGAGAGAGAGAGATAACCCATCTGTTCAATCCAAAACAATGACAGGCGGAAAATAACCCCCACCCCCAACAAATAAATCCGATACCTATCAGTACAACAAATTATCCCGTACAGAGAGCCCATGTTAGCCGCGTTCATTACGTCCGAAAAGAAACAGGAATTCGTCCGCTCCCTTTAGCATAAAACCTCCCAATAGCCGATGTAAATTGGCTGTCAGGCACATGCTCCTTTTATTGACTTTCCGAATTCAGAACTACAGGAGGAAGGAGAAGAAAAAAAAAACCGAAAAATAAAAACGAGAACATTTAGGATTTGATTGGCCGTCATAGCGAACTCTGCCAAGCCCAAGGTTTTGTTCACATTAAGTGGATTTTCGCGTTATACCATTAACTGAATTAACATTTGCAAGCATTGTACATTAACATATCCAGCTTAAAGTACGGACATTATAATGAGTAAAGCTTCACATTTTAAGCAGAGCTGTGCATTCCTGTGGATGTTGGATACAACCTCCAACATTCAGCAACATTCTACTTATTTATCACATTAGAATGTTGAATCTTTCTTCATATTCTGTTATCAAGAATGCCGTAGGCTCTGATTATGATTCTTTAGCTAAAATGGTCTTTGTTGTTTATGAAAAGCATCGCTTTTCTGTTCACAAATTATATTGCAAGTATGAAAAATAATATTTTAATTGATATTCACAAAATAAAACAGAAGTTAGATAGATATTAGACATACAGATACAGAGCTATATAGGTAGTTGAAGATGTATGCACAACATAAATAATTAATTACATTTACACAAGGTCTCACGAACACGCGAATATACACATGCTATGACATATTTATCATTCAGACCAGACAAAAAAGGGTTTTATTAACATCTCAACCAACTCTCTTCCAAGACTCTGAAGAATGTAAAGATATATGAATGAAAATAAAAATAAAAAGCAGAACGTGGGAATTAAAAAAAGGAAAGAAAACAGCAATGAATTCCAACGAAGTCAAAGGAATAAAAAGTAATTAAGTCATTAGAAGCGTTAGGCATATGCATGTGTTGTAAATAAAAGCATTACGTGAAACGAGGTTGGTGTATGTGTGTGTCTGAGAGAGAGAGAGAGAGAGAGAGAGAGAGAGAGAGAGAGAGAGAGAGAGGTAACAATAAGTCATGAAAACGAAGTAAGATCCTTCCTCACTTATAAAATGTGATTATGCACCCTTAGAAAAAATAAATGTCATAATTGGAGAAAAAAAATTTCTGAAGTTTCCATAATTTTATGTTAAAGACGATCATAAGACGGAAAGTTAAATAGATGTAATATAAATAAAAAAAAAAAGCTTCTGTATTTAAACAATCTACGAGTGTTTGTAAAATCATATACTGAACTAAGGCATTCGTTTTAATTGGAATTTTAAATAATTCATTTCCCCCCTAACCCCACCACCCTTACATTTCCCATGCGAAAAAAATGTATAAATAAACAAAAAATATTGCATTTTCCAAAACTATGGCAACCAATTTGATTTTGCAATTTATTCCAATACAGACACAATTGGACGATGCGATTTCAAGTGTACTTCGTATATTTCCTTTGGAAAATCATTCGCATCTTATTTGAGTTGCCAATTATCTATATATTTTTCGGATCAGATTACTCAGAGCTCTCTGCCCCGGAGGGATGGTGATTCAAAACTGAGGTTAATGACGTAATCAGGAGCCGAAAGATTTTCTTGCGTAAAAGGTAGAGCTGGATATCGTCTCATTGTAGAAAAAGACATTTGAGACTAAATATATATATATATATATATATATATATATATATATATATATATATATATATACTATATATATATATACATATATATATATATATACACTATATAAAAGGAGCCCATAAAAACGGCAAAAATATAGTATATATGTATATATCTCTCTAATAAAATGAACACATTAAAATCGCCAGAAAATATAGAAAGTAAGTACTATATTTCAGAGACTGCTTCTGCTGGTTCTCTCTCTTCTATATTTTGGTGTTTTCATGGGCTCCTTTCAATTAGATGGAATTCTTGTTGTAATAGAACATTTTTACTAGTTATATATAATAATAATAATAATAATAATAATAATAATAATAATAATAATAATAATAATGATAACTCC
The DNA here is from genome assembly GCF_015104395.2 of Macrobrachium nipponense. Classification (NCBI taxonomy): domain Eukaryota; kingdom Metazoa; phylum Arthropoda; class Malacostraca; order Decapoda; family Palaemonidae; genus Macrobrachium; species Macrobrachium nipponense. The sequence goes on from NC_061090.1 coordinate 38,576,348, forward strand.
TTGTAATTAGATGGAATTCTGTTATAACAGGCCATTTCTACCACTCATATTTGTATATACACATATAATAATAATAATAAATAATAATAATAATAATAATAATAATAATAATAATAATAATAATAATTAATAATAATGCGTCAACATCGAGAAACAGAACACTTTGGCAATATATGAAGACCAGTGAAGACGAG
>NC_061090.1:38577041-38589541 GCF_015104395.2 Macrobrachium nipponense
ACTTCTTAATAATTCTCGGTGATGACTGAATAGTAATGCTTCTTAAATAACGATACATAGGCCATTTACCATTGCAGATACTTTGCCCTGTGCAGCTGTGGAATCTCCAATTCTGTCAACGGGAATAAAATATCAGTCCTGCCTTCCGCTGACGTCTCCTGAATTCAGCTGCAACGATTTTATTTTCCATTCTCTCTCTCTCTCTCTCTCTCCTGGCTGATTCCCCTTTTTTGCAGCCCACTTGGGTTTATAGTGTTGCGAGTAAAAATACCTCGGTCAGCTAATGAAGGAGAAGACAATGTTTAATTCCTTTCATTGATGACATAGGGAATCTTGCAAGACTTTCATTCATTATTGCCAGCTAATGACGTATATAATGTCTTAATTGAATTCATATGGTTCATAGGTAAATTAGGGTCTATGTGTATAATCAAGCTTTTTGCAAAAGAATAGATGGAGTCCCCCTCATGATGATTTGTAATTAGTAGTTCATTAGTAACTCGAAGGGTCAAGCGAAGATGCATTGCATCACTACCCAAAAAACAAGTCGCCTTTTACTGCACTCATTTATTTATATTTCTTATCAATTTATCTTTTAATTCATTCACTACTTTTTTCTATTTTCAATCGACTGGTCTTTTCTTTCCATATTTCTTGTTACCTTCTATTACTTATTTCATTTGTACACCATAATATTCTTTGGAATCTTGAATTTCAAGTTAACAGCCCTTGTTGGTTTGTTCCATACGGATAGGGGTTAATAATAATAATAATAATAATAATAATAATAATAATAATAATAATAATAATATTAATACTTTATTAAAAGTAATGGGCTACTTCAGCAGCATTACACTTGTAGAGATTCTTCTCTATTTCCGAATAGCGGCTTTTTTCCGTGCTACTTAGACAGGCTAGTAGACGCCTATGGAGGTCATGATCAAATACAGAGCCAAAATTGGGTGATATATTTGAATTTTACAGATAAACTATGATACCATAGTTATCAAAGTCATTAACGATATATATATATATATATGTCTCTCTCTCTCTCTCTCTCTCGCTCTCTCTTCTCTCTCTCTCTCTCTCTCTAGAGTCAGTCGACGGCGCCCCTCAACATACCCGAAGCCTCGCTCCGTACGCTGCTGGAGATCTGCCCACGAAGAAGGCCCCTTTCTCCACCCACCGAGGACAGATGTACGCCAAAAGGGACGGCGTAGCGATGGGCTCCCCACTGGGGGTACTCTTCGCTAACTTTTACATGGGAACCGTGGAGGAACGAGTCTTCGCTAGGATGCAGCAACCCGCAGATATGGACGATATATCGACGACATCTTTGTTCAAGTCGACGCCGAGAATGAGGTAGAAAGCCCTCCGTCAGGCATTTCAGCAGTGCAGCGTGCTGAATTACACTGTTGAATACAGCACCGACGATCGGCTCCCCTTCCTCGACGTCCTTGTGAGTAAGACGGAAGACGGCCTCCGTACTTCCGTCTACACAAAGAAAACCAACCTAGGGACTTTGCCTCAATGGTGACAGCGAGTGCCCCGCCAGATTCAAAAGCCACGACCGTCAGGGCCTTCAGTCAGGAGAGCCCTCTCCCACTGCTCGACCTGGCAGGACACTCATCAGGAACTCGACCGCGCCTCCCAAGTACTCGTAATAACGGGTATTCAAATAAATTAATAAGCAGAGAAGTCCGTACAGCCCTGGAGAAATGGTACGGTAGTGAGAGCCCGCAACCCCGCCCCCAGGATAATATCAAGCTGTATTATAAAGCCTTCATGAGCTCACATTACCGTGAAGAAGAGGGACTCAGTCAAGAAAATTATTTCTGAAAACGTATCCCCGACCGACGACACCAAAAATATCGACCTAATTATCTACTACAGAATCGAGGACGCGCGACCTAATTATGAAAAAATAACCCCTCTCCACAGGTACGAGACCCCCTGAAGCAGACGCATGTGGTGTACCAGTATACATGCCCAGTCCGCGGTTGCAGCGGCGCCTACGTTGGTATGACTACCATGCGCCTGTCGAGAGACTCTCGTGCCACGCCAGAGGGGCTATCAAAAATCACGCACGCACCAACATCAAGAGGCCATCTCCCGGGATGTGATCATCCAAAACACGAAGATCATCGGGAAGGCCCCTGATGCCCGTCGGTTACGCCTGCTGGAGGCGCTTCTCATCCAGCAAGTAAGACCTACACTAAATACGACGCAGGAAGAATTTCTCCTCCCTACGAGTATGAGAAGACCTGCCACCAACAATGACACCACCGAGCACGACAACTCCACGGAAGACGACGCCCCCGAACGAGATACTCCCGCAGCCAATCATAATCAAGTTAGCCGTGACGTCCCGCAGCATAGCGAAACGCCCATCGACGTAACCGCGCCGCTAAGGAGGTCTAGGCGGCTGCAGGACTTACAGTATCGAAACCATCAACGCATGGAAAGTGGGCTTGAGACCCGGTTCAAGTCACCAATGAAAACGAAGACCTACCGCCACCAGCCAATAGTAGATCAGCATGGGGGCGGTTCCCCTGCTGTCAACTCCAAATATAAACGAGGACGGACACCGCTTCAAGATCAGTCCACCCTCAGCTTCCCAGCCACCCGAGGATGTCTGCAGCTCCAGACGAAAGCTCGCTTGCTTCAGAAAGAGAGAGAGAGAGAGAGAGAGAGAGACATATATATATATATCGTTAATGACTTTGATACTATGGTATCATAGTTCATCGTAAAATTCAAATATATACACTAATTTTGGCTCTGTATTTGATCATGACCTCCATAGGCGCTCTACTATCCTGTCTAAGTTAGCACGGAAAAAGCCGCTATTCGGAAAAAAAAATAGAGAAGAATCTCTACAAGTTGTAATGCTGCTGAAGTAGCCATTACTTTTAATAAAGTATGCTTGAGAGAGGGTCTGCTTCCTAAGTACAATAATAATAATAATAATAATAATAATAATAATAATAATAATGTTTTTTTAAAAATCCACAATTACATAGTTGAGTATATTACTATGTAAAACATAGTAATATGCTTTACAATATATATTGTGGATTTTTATAGCATTGTTCTTCTCGAGATTGTGAATTTCTTTAATAATAATAATAATAATAATAATAATAATATAATAATAATAATACCAGGGTACCAAACTCAAGAAAAAAAGAGGCACAGAATCAACCATCTGATCTTCATGGACGACATCAAGCTGTATGGTAAGAGCATCAAGGAAATAGTATACCCTAATCCAGACTGTAAGGATTGTATCTGGGGACATCAGGATGGAGTTTGGAATAGGAAAATGCGCCTTAGTCAACATACAAAAGGGCAAAGTAACGAGAACTGAAGGGATAAAGCTACCAGATGGGAGCAGCATCAAACACATAGATGAGACAGGATACAAATACCTGGGAAGAATATGAAGGAGGGGATAATAAAACACCAAGAGATGAAGGACACGATCAGGAAAGAATATATCCAGAGACTCAAGGCGATACTCAAGTCAAAACTCAACGCCGGAAATATGATAAAAGCCATAACACATGGGCAGTGCCAGTAATCAGATACAGCGCAGGAATAGTGGAATGGACGAAGGCAGAACTCCGCAGCATAGATCAGAAAACCAGGAAACATATGACAATACACAAAGCACTACACCCAAGAGCAAATACGGACAGACTTATACTAACACGAAAGAAAGGAGGGAGAGGACTACTAAGTATAGAGGACTGTGTCAACATCGAAAACAGAGCACTGGGGCAATATCTGAAAACCAGTGAAGACGAGTGGCTAAAGAGTGCTTGGGAAGAAGGACTAATAAAAGTAGACGAAGACCAGAAAATATACAGAGACAGGAGAATGACAGACAGAACAGAGGACTGGCACAATAAACCAATGCACGGACAATACATGAGACAGACTAAAGAACTAGCCAGCGATGACAATTGGCAATGGCTACAGAGGGGAGAGCTAAAGAAGGAAACTGAAGGAATGATAACAGCGGCACAAGATCAGGCCCTAAGAACCAGATATGTTCAAAGAACGATAGACGGAAATAATATCTCTCCCATATGTAGGAAGTGTAATGCGAAAAATGAAAACCATAAACCACATAGCAAGCGAATGCCCGGCACTTGCACAGAACCAGTACAAAAAGAGGGCATGATTCAGTTGGCAAAAGCCCTCCACTGGAGCCTGTGCAAGAAACATCAGCTACCTTGCAGTAATAAGTGGTACGAGCACCAACCTGAGGGAGTGATAGAAAACGGATCACGCAAAGATCCTCTGGGACTATGGTATCAGGACGGATAGGGTGATACGTGCAAACAGACCAGACGTGAACGTTGATTGACAAAGTCAAGAAGAAGTATCAGTCATTGATGTCGCAATACCATGGGACACCAGAGTTGAGAGAAAGAGAGGGGAAAAAAAAAATGGATAAGTATCAAGATCTGAAAATAGAAATAAGAAGGATATGGGATATGCCAGTGGAAATCGTACCCATAATCATAGGAGCACTAGGCACGATTCCAAGATCCCTGAAAAGGAATCTAGAAAAACTAGAGGCTGAAGTAGCTCCAGACTCATGCAGAAGAGTGTGATCCTAGAAACGCACACATAGTAAGGAGAGTGATGGACTCCTAAGGAGGCAGGATGCAACCCGGAACCCCACACTATAAATACCACCCAGTCGAATTGGAGGACTGTGATAGAGCAAAAAAAAAAAAAATAAATTAAATAATAATAAATAATAATAATAATAAAATAATAATAATAATAATAATAATAATAAAATTTTAACTACGTGTTCTAAAGGGATTCCTGCCAAGTTGACATAGCAAATGGTGCAATCAGCTAAGTTTCAGAGAGAGAGAGAGAGAGAGAGAGAGAGAGAGAGAGAGAGAGAGAGAGAGAGAGAGAGAGTAAAAGCCTTTTCGCATTTGCGATATCTAATTCACTACTTCATCGTTTTTATTCACTTTAACCGAAAATAATAATAAAACTAAGTATTTTACCTCGCGGTAATAATCAAGCTAGTAACATCATCCTCTTACGATATGAAAAATCATTAGGGAATGAAATAATGCTCTTAATTCCCGTAAAACAAGTAAGCTCTTCATTGTGTACAGCCCTTTACACTCTTAATTAACTCCTATATCTTGAAAAGTGCTCGTGGACTCTGCTCTTTACGAAAACTTGTTCTTCTGAGGTCTCTATAAATGCATTTGTTTTAAGCGTCAGTCAGTGTTTATCATGACCACGCCCCCTCTTAGAGTTGGTCCTTATCGCCACGCCCCCCTTGCATCTGTGAGTAAAATTCCTTCCCGGATTTAAATTAAACTAAAGAATAGAGAGAGAGAGAAAGAGAGGGGGGGTTCGACAGATAGGGAGGGAAGTCAATAATCACAAAACAATGTTAGCCCAACGAGTCTAACATTGAGTAGTAGACTATAGGCAAATAGCTTTATAAGGCGATACTTTTTGCATTTTTTTTCCATAAACCTTTGTATATTAGTTCCTTGTTCTTGTGAAAGGAACTAACGGCACCCACCCCCTAGAAATTGCTGACGGTGCGCCCCACCCGCCAGGTTGAGACCCACTGGACTGGTGGCGCAGCTAGTTATTGGATTAGGCGGAACATCGCCGGCAATCTTTTGTGATTTCGAACTCTTTGCGATTATTACAAAAAATCAAGCATCTGAACCGTGTTATTCACTAGCAGAATTACAGTATGAATGATATTGCTTTCGCGCGAACAATCTGATCTGAATTATATTAAATACGTCCACACGATTTTACCTGAATTAGTATCGAATATATTAACTGGCAGCAAATAATTTCAATGTGAGCACAAGTCTCTCGAGGACAAATTGAACATCGAGTTTCCAAAGGTTCCCTTTGTTATTTGAATCGAGTGATGACAGAGTTAAATTGATTTTACGTTATACCCCATTCCCCGTTAACAAGGTTAAATGCTAGCGATCACTCACCGTGGAAAGTGGATGTACGGGAAGATTCATCCACTTTTCAGTATCCTCTTTTGAAATTATATTCGCAAACAGGTTCAGAAAATGATCGTTTATATTCAACCTTCATCCCCCATTAGAGTAGAAGTTATGAGTGATTACATCTGATTCTCTCTCTCTCTCTCTCTCTCTCTCTCTCTCTCTCTCTCTCTCTCTCTCACGGGATTGGAATTTATTAGTTATTTCCTCTCTCTCTCTCTCTCTCTCTCTCTCTCTCTCTAGACAGTAACCTCTTCACATTAAACGAAATAATGGATGGAAACTAGAACACATTCCATTATGGGAACTTCTTTACATACAAGATATGTGGCACATGGAATAAACTGCCACCAGAAGTTGTAAACAGGAGCAGTGTGGAAGCGTTTAAAAGAAAGCTAGACATTAGGACGCTATGAATGAACAGTAAAACCTTCTCCGAGAGATAAGTGAGCACACGATGTCTCCTCGTATGGACTAGTAAGTCGTTGAGACATCCTAATACTTGTAAACTCCTTGTAACTCTCTCTCTCTCTCTCTCTCTCTCTCTCTCTCCCCAGGGGAGCATCATAATCCAATAAAACAAGACCAGGCGGCTAAAGAACTCCTTCCCTGAGAAAAGAAACATATGTAAATCCGGCATAATTCCTTTTTAAATTTGCTTCCAGTTTGCAAATGAAGAAACTTTCCCTGGAAGGCCATATTTCTCCCCTGGAATAGTTTATTGCATCTGGAGGAGCACCAGAATAGAACGAAGATGCTGAGAAAATCTTATATTTGTTCGCTTTCTTCCCTTGACGTATGTCTGGTCATTTTATCAAGAAGGCTTTTTTGTTCAACCTAGTCCATTGGATTGTGTGTGGGAATAACCACAAAGCCCGTTTTCTATGAAATCGATAATTTGTCTTTTATTAGTATTTTTTTGTATTGCTGTTTTATTACAAAAGTATTATATACTAAATATATAAATAATTTTTTCCATGCTTGACTAGTGCAAGACAGAAAAAAGTACCTTAATTTTTTCGTCTATATGTTAGAATTGAAAGGCATAAGAAGAAAATGTTATTGTTTTAAATAAATTCTAGTTTTCTGTTCCTGGAAGCACTTTTTTTTTGTGGGCTTCATTGGTGTGTCACGAGACCCGTATTTACTTTGTCGTTTTGGTTGGAATATGAACCGAATCACAGTTGGCCAAGTTAGAAACAACTTGCATTTATATTTACACAACAGTTTCGTGTACCGTTACCTTATAGACAGCTCCTTTCGAAAAGAAAAACAAACTTTCATATTTAATCAATAGTGTTGCCTAATTAATGAAAAAAGGAAATATAAATAAAAAATGTACTTAGCCTTACCTTATTTTCGTTGGGATTTGAAACCATAAAATCAATATTTAAATCGTTTAATGTTAATATAGTGTTCTATAACAATACCATTAAAGATATGCTTATTAAGAATAGTCCTGTAACAAATAACATCATTTACAAAATTCCTTGTAAGGATTGCCCATCGTTTACGTTGGTCTGTCAAGTAAAAATTTATGTGTACTTATTAAGCAGCATATGTATTTAGTTAGAACAGCCCAGAATTCAAATGCACTGTTTATCCATCTGAGTGAAAAATCTCATTGTATTAATTGGGGTGATACCTCGGTAATTGCTAGATCTAATGATTATGTTTCAAGAAATTTACTGGAATCGGCCATTATACAAATCACTAATAAAAACAACCTAAATCTTAGTCTGAGAATGTACCATTTGGGACCCATATATTATGTAAGATGTTTTATGAAGGACCTTAAAATAAATGAACAACTAATAAATTAGCCCCACATGTATATAATTATTATTTCTTTCTCTGTCTCTGTCTCTTCTTCTGTCTGTCTGTCTGTCTGTCTGTCTCTCTCTCTCTCTCTCTCTCTCTCTGGTTCGATATTCTCTCTCCCACTTTCTCTTGCTCGATATATATATATTTATATTTTCTTTCGTTTTTTCATTAATAAAATTTTTTTTTTGGAAAATGTGTGTAAAATTCATGATATTAAATTGTATATGCTCCCGTGTTTTTTCAAAATGTACTGTTTTCTGGAAGAATCACTTGTTTACTGCGTGTATCCTTCAAGGTGTGGCTACCCTCAGGCGGCTCCTCCTTTCTGTAGACTGAAAAATCGCCCTTATTGCTAATCTTGTAGTGTCAGTTTGGATATTAAGCCTTCTTTTGACTATGTTGTTCTCTGTAAAATCAGTTTGCCTTCAGTAAAGGGTCCGAACAGGACCGAAAGTACTCGGCTATCTCGCTTTTTCATTTTTTTCCTTCGTGGCAAAAAAACTTTATTTATATATAGCATCACGTTTTACATACTTCGTGATCAAGTTATTCATATATAACCTATATATGTTATACATATAATATATCTATGATATATATATATGTATATATATATATATATATATATATAGTATATATTATATATGTATGCATATATGTATCAAGCATTTATGTATATATATATATAGATATATATATATATATATATATATATATATATATATATATATATATATATATATATATATATTATATATACATAATACATATATTATGTTATGTCCTACTTTGATAGCTTTCAATGGCCTGGTTATTTTCCTCATTATATTGCTACCTTTGTATTCCAGCGAGTAATGCTTCTCATGCTTTGGTTATTCAGTTGTTTTCTTCGAACATCCTATTACACGAAGTAGTGCTTCTCACTCTCTTGTTATTTCGGTCGTTAGGTGCTTGCATCTGATAATCCCTGAGTAGTGCCTCTCGTACTGTTATGGTTTTTAAAAGATAATTTGTCCTTTTATCCTCTCTGGTGAATACTTCAGTGGTCCAACCATTTACCTAATTTTTTTTTATGTACTCTTGTGCCATGGACAGTGATGTACAATATTGATTTTCGACGCTTTTAATAGCGTTCTCCTACAAAATAAGCTTAATAGTGTAGATCCTGTACCAATTCCCATCTATTCAGTTTACTAGACAACATATGTATACAGAAATCATGTATGAAGATTCGTAAATAACTAAGTCTACGGGCGTAACCACCCTTGTTTCACCGGCAGAACCATTTCCGTTTCAAGGAATCCCTTCTCACCCCTACCCCCTTCGGAGGGGAGGGGGGGAGGTAGGATGAAACCCCATTATAAACCATCTTAGGGGTCCCCACTATAACCCTTCCAAGTTTCATGCCCATCGGACCAGCCGTTTGGCCGTGTTTGAATGACAGAGGGACGGACAGACATTACGCCCCGTTATAGCCAGATGTGGGACTGTGGAATATCTCAGCCTCGGTAACTTATTCTAGATATTAAGCAAATATATATTCATTCAATGTTGCCAGTCAACCAAGTACCTGAAATATTGCTAACATAGGAACATAATTCATTTTCATGCACCAAAATAGTTTTACAAACTGGTCTTGCAAAGCGAAATATTCTAAATTATTTTAATTGACGCTTGAGGTTTTAAAGGTATCCTTTAATGATTAAACGTACAGCACGTGAACTATTTAAGAATGATAACTGAATATGTGATTTGACCTATTCACTTCAAATAATTCCGTTCATTAAATGTCCTTAATTAAAACCAAAACTAAGAATATATATTTGTGATACGCGTTCAAACTAAGCTATGAATTGCTCAATCTCAAAGGATCAAAGGAAGATGCTATGCATTACTATTCATAACAATTCTACTTATATTATTATAATTTAATTGCATTTTTCTCTTTATTTATTAGTTTGTTTATATATTGGTTCTTTTCTGACAACTGGTCTCTCATTTCTGTATTTCCTGTTACCTTCTGTTACTTCTTTCTAAAGAACACCCTGTTCTTTGTAAGCTTTAATTAATAATAATAATAATAATAATAATAATAATAATAATAATAATAATAATAATAATAATAATAATAATAATAATAATAATAATGAAGCAAGGAACCGCTGCAACGAGGCTATAATATCAAGAATTAATAGAAACAGTAGTGTTTAGAAATATTTTTTAACACTACTGTGGCTTTTAATTTTCAGCAATAATAATAATAATAATAATAATAATAATAATAATAATAATAATAATAATAATAATATATAATAATAATAATAATGGAAAGTAAATCCCCAATAATATCTTTGATTTTATTTTAAAATACAAAGCTTTGTATTTCAAAATTAAAATCATAGACATATTGTTTATTTACTTTTCCATTTTATTGACTCATGAGATTATGAGTTTTCTTAGAATGATAATAATAATAATAATAATAATAATAATAATAATAATAATAATAATAATAATAATAATAATAATAATAATAAGTCAAGGAAGAAGAAACAGGGAGAATAAAACAAAGATTCACAGACATCACGACAGACACAGTTCAGACACCAACTAAAGAAAGGCCCAAACTGGAAAGCCCCAGGTCCCGATGAAGTCCATGGATACTGGCTTAAAAACTTCAAGGCCCTACACCCACGAATAGCAGAACAACTCCAGCATTGTATCTCAAATCACCATGCACCCAAATGGATGACCACAGGAAGAACATCATTAGTACAAAAAGACAAGAGTAAGGGAAATATAGCCAGTAACTACAGGCCTATCACCTGCCTACCAATAATGTGGAAGTTACTAACAGGTATCATCAGTGAAATGCTATACAACTACCTAGAGAGACAAAACACCATCCACCAACAGAAAGGCTGCAGAAGGAAGTGTAGGGGCATAAAAGACCAGCTCCTGATAGACAAAATGGTAATGAAGAACAGTAGGAGAAGGAAAACCAACCTAGCATGGCATGGATAGACTATAAGAAAGCCTTCGACATGATACCACACACATGGCTAATAGAATGCCTGAAAATATATGGGGCAGAGGAGGAAAAAAAAACACCATCAGCTTCCTCAAAAATACAATGCGCAACTGGAATACAATACTTACAAGCTCTGGAATAAGACTAGCAGAGGTTAATATCAGGAGAGGGGATCTTCCAGGGCGACTCACTGTCCCCACTACTCTTCGTAGTAGCCATGATTCCCATGCCAAAAGTACTACAGAAGATGGATGCCGGGTACCAACTCAAGAAAAGAGGCAACAGAATCAACCATCTGATGTTCATGGACGACATCAGCTGTATGGTAAGAGCATCAAGGAAAAAGAAAAAAGAAACCCTAAACCAGACTGTAAGGATTGTATCTGGGGACATCAGGATGGAGTTTGGAATAGAAAAAAAAAAATGCGCCTTAGTCAACATACAAAAAGGCAAAGTAACGAGAACTGAAGGGATAAAGCTACCAGATGGGAGCAACATCAAACACATAAGATGAGACAGGATAAAATACCTGGGTAATAATGGAAGGAGGGGATATAAAACACCAAGAGATGAAGACACGATCAGAAAGAATATATGCAGAGACTCAAGGCGATACTCAAAGTCAAAAACTCAACGCCGGAAATATGATAAAATCCATAAACACATGGGCAGTGCCAGTAATCAGATACAGCGCAGGAATAGTGGAATGGACGAAGGCAGAACTCCGCAACATAGATCAGGAAAACCAGGAAACATATGACAATACACAAAGCACTACACCCAAGAGCAAATACGGACAGACTATACATAACACGAAAGGAAGGAGGGAGGACTACTAAGTATAGAGGACTGCGTCAATATCGAGAACAGAGCACTGGGGCAATATCTGAAAACCAGTGAAGACGAGTGGCTAGAGTGCATGGGAAGAAGGACTAATAAAAGTAGACGAAGACCCACAAATATACAGAGACAGGAGAATGACAGACAGAGCAGAGGACTGGCACAACAAACCAATGCGCGGACAATACATGAGACAGACTAAAGAACTAGCCAGCGATGACACGTGGCAATGGGCTACAGAGGGGAGAGCTAAAGAAGGAAACTGAAGGAATGATAACAGCGGCACAAGATCAGGCCCTAAGAACCAGATATGTCAAAGAACGATAGACGGAAATAACATCTCTCCATATGTAGGAAGTGCAATACGAAAAATGAAACCATAAACCACATAGCAAGCGAATGCCCGGCACTTGCACAGAACCAGTACAAAAAGAGGCATGATTCAGTGGCAAAAGCCCTCCACTGGAGCCTGTGCAAGAAACATCAGCTACCTTGCAGTAATAAGTGGTACGAGCACCAACCTGAGGGAGTGATAGAAAACGATCACGCAAAGATCCTCTTGGACTTATGGTATCAGAACGGATTGGGTGATGCGTGCAAACAGACCAGACGTGACGTTGATTGACAAAGTCAAGAAGAAAGTATCACTCATTGATGTCGCAATACCATGGGACACCAGAGTTGAATAGAAAGAGAGAAAAAAAATGGATAAGTATCAAGACCTGAAAATAGAAATAAGAAGGATATGGGATATGCCAGTGGAAATCGTACCCATA
>NC_061090.1:38594541-38604541 GCF_015104395.2 Macrobrachium nipponense
CTTTCGCTCCCTCCCAACCCCGGATCCCCGATCCTCGCGCGGTAGGGGCCCAGGGAGGACCTCCCCGGACGCCTACACCCGTTGCTGTTGAGGGGGGGGGGGGGGGGGGGGGGGGGTTGCTAAACAAGAGTAAGCAGGTGTGCATGGGACCCGCCATCGCTCCTCCTATCCCCCCTCACTGGTCGCCAGAGAGAAAGAGAGAGAGAGAGAGAGAGAGAGAGAGAGAGAGAGGGTGGAATATTAAATTATATTTATTTACGTTTTATTATTTATTCATACCCTTTATACTATTATGCTCTTATGTTGTATTACTGACTATGTTGCTATCATCCAATCTTTTTTATCTATTTTCCTTTTCTCCCTGGTGTATAATTCCAAGAATTGTTGATTTGCCGCTCCGAAATATATGGAAGAGAGAGGAACTCTCTTTTCTGCTATGAGTAGTTGTAATATTGTTTTCAATCATCTTCCGGAATCTTCGACCCTGCAATGCATTCGTCATGTATAAACCTGTCAATTATTTGTATTTTAGCTTCACTTGATTGTAAATCTATATCCCATTCTATGGGATATATGATTCTTACTTGTCCATATTTTTTTTTTGCTACGTCCTTCTCCACCTCAGCTGTTGGTCTGCCGACGTTTTGAAACGTCTTTGTTTGGTTCTTTTTTTTTTCCCCTCCTCCTCCCCCTCCCTCCCCTTTGGCCCCCTTTTTGCTACTGTGATTGTTTCTTCCATTGCTGTCGATGTGCTTGGCATTTCGGTGGTTGTTTGCGCATAATAATAATAATAATAATAAAATAATAATAATAATAATAATAATAATTAAGTTCTACTGAAAAGACCAGCCTATGTTCTTACTCAGCTAACGAATGTCATTTTGTCCATTGTGGCGCCTTAAATAGATTCCCTCCTCTCTGTCATCTCCTTCTCCTCTCTCGATCTCTCTCTCTCTTCTCTCTCTCTCTGTGTGTGTGGTGTGTGTGAATACCGGCCCCGTGATGAAAAGGTGCCCTGACTTATGACGTGACATATTCGTTGGGGGAAATTCTAGTTTTTTTTTTTTAAATAAAAGGGCCCCCTCAATTTAACAAACTCTCTCTCTCTCTCTCTCTCTCTCTCTCTCTCTCTCTCTCTTTCTTATCCTATTTTTGGAAGCTGGAACAAAACTCACTTTCTGAGAAATGAAAGGTCGTAATGAACCGGCTTTCATTATACACTGCCAGTCTCTCTCTCTCTCTCTCTCTCTCTCTCTCTCTCTCTCGCTCCTCTCTCCTCTCAAAAATACGAAAATGAAGATGATAGACCCACTCAAACTAATCTTGGTAATAATATAAGATTGTTTAGACCTCAACCAGTTACAGTAGAAACAATAATATTAACAGTTAAGAGCTTGAATAATAGTATTGCTTACGGGACGGATGGTATTCCTACCAGCTTTCTAAAAGATTCCCTTATAGGTTATTGCATATTATATCACAGTTATTATAAATACATCGATTGTAACTGGGAAATACCCTTCTATTTGGAAACAAGCCCTCGTAAACCCTCTTCACAAGGAAGGAGGACAAGACGACCCTGGTAATTACAGACTGTTTCTGTCCTTCCCCGGTGTTATCGAAGGTATGGAAAAGATTGTGTGTAATCAGTTAATGGAACATCTAGAGCAAAAAAATAATTTGATTTCTAACACTCAACATGGAGTTCCGTAAAGGTTTATCAACAGAAACAGCTTTGATGAAATTAACAGATGAAATTATAAAAATATTGATGAGAAAAAAAAAAAAAAAGTTTCCATATTAATTTTATGCGACCTATCAAAGGCATTCGATAGTGTTAACCATGATGAAATGTGTAAATCTCTTAAGGAACATCACATTGATACTTTTTGTTTTCGAGATACGTGGGAGATAGGAGTCAGGTAGTTTAGATTAGGAGATGTAAATTCTTGTATTGAAAAGGTTGAATTTGGGGTCCCCACAGGATCTGTCCTAGGCCCAAATTCTTTTTTTAATCTACGTCAATGATATGATTAAATACATAGAAACTGCCTGCTAATTCAATATGCTTGAATGACGGACACCCAAGTTCTTTTTCTTTGGCTGATCAATTAGAAAAATCTAGATGCATTGATTAAAAGGACTGAAACTAATATTGCTCCACAATTAAGAAATATTTTCTAAGGAAAGGGCTATTATTCAAATGCCCCACCAAAAAACACAGTGCATGTTTGTGGGTAGCTCTACAGTATATTAGCAAATTCCAGCATGACATTGTAATAAAATGCGACGGGGATAAAGTAAAGATAAGTCAACATGTGAAAAATTCTAGGTTCCTACACATGGACAGGTATATGACATTCAGTACCCACATTGACGAGCTGAGTAGAAAAGTCAGTGGCATTCTAATGTATCTAAGTAGAGTAAAAGATTACTTTGATGATACTACTCGAGCCTTGATTGTGGAAAGCCTGGTCCTGAGTGTAATAAACTACTGTATTAAGATATGGGGAGTAACAAATGATATGCACATGGAAAAAGCTCAAAAATCCAAAACTTTGCAGGTAGAGTAGCCGTTATTGGGTGAAACAAAACACGATCACATCACCCCAACCCTCCAGCAATTAAAGGGGAGTGGATAAAATTAAAAGAAAGTGTATGTACGTGTTTGTGTTTTTGTTTTCAAAAGTTTTGAGAAAGAAATATCCCAACTGGCTATACACATTTCCTAAACATTGGTAAATTGTAGGAATGCATTAACAAGAAACAGAATAAGAAAAATCTATATGTAGACAGCTATCGAACAGATTTGGTTCACGCTCGATGGCAATAAGGGGCCCAGCTTGCTGGAATAAACTACCTCTGGAATTAACAAAATGTATAGATGTTAGTTCTGATTTATTCAAAAAGAAACTTAAGCAATACTTCTTAAATTTTACTTGAATGTATATATATCCTAGAATTTTACAATCCAATTATTGTGAATTTTATGTAAATAATTTATATTGTAATGTAGCAAGAATAACCATTTAATAATGGAAATAAAGGTTTTTGGACTTGACTTTGACTTTGACTCTACGCCAGCAATTGACGTTATGTCCTGACTGTCTGTCTGTCTATCTGTCTTCTAAGAAGATTATTAGAGAAACAATTCTCCTCACTATAGAATGATAAATCGCCAAATCTCTTGAAAAAAGACCAATCACATTCATTATACATTTCATTCATTATAAATTCATTATATATTTCATTCATTATACTTTCATTATACATTTCATTCATCATAAATTCATTATACATTTCATTCTTTATACTTTCATTATAATTTAATTCAGTATACATTCCATTCATTATATATTCATGATACATTTCATTCATTATACATTCCATTCATTATACATTCATCATACATATAATTTATTATACATTTCATTCATAATACAGTCATTATATCTTTCATTCATTATACATTCATTATACATTTCATTCATTATACGTTCATTATACATTCCATCTGTCTACTTTCTGCGTCCTTTCTATTCCATCCTGTCTATCTGAATATTTGATTGTCCAAATCAGCTCTACGCAGCTGCTGACTACACACTAGTAGGTGTGTGCGTGTGTGTGTGTGTATGCAAAACAGCTCTCGTATACGAGTCTGGGTATGACGTATATCGAGGTTCATATTGCTCCTTTCATTCGGTCCTTCAGCTCGTATAAAATATTCATGGGGTCTTTTCCGTCCCGGCCTCTTCTGTGGATTGAATTGGTCTTCAGGGATATATTTTTTCCCCAAAATGTTTTTTATCTATAAGTCTTTTCCATAACCTGTTACTCCATAACGTATATTGAATGGAATCCATAGACCTTTTTTTTCTAAAACCTCTTTTTCCATAGCCTTTATTCATAGCCTTTATTCTATTTTATCTTTTTTAGGCATTTCTTTTTCATTAATGAAAAAGAAATGCCTAAAAATGTACTTAGCTTACCTTACTTTCGTGGATTTGAAACCATAAAATCAATATCTAAATCGTTTAATGTTATTGTAGTGTTCTCTTATAACAATACCATTAAAGATATGCTAATTAGGAATAGTCCCGTAACAAATAACAACATCATTTACAAAATTCCTTGTAAGGATTGCCCTTCGTTTTACGTTGGTCAGTCAAGTAAAAATTTATGTGTACGTATAAAGCAACATATGTATTCAGTTAGACACGCCCAGACTTCAAATGCACTGTTTATCCATCTGAGTGAAAATCTCATTGTATTAATTGGGGTGATACCTCAGTAATTGCTAGATCTAATGATTATGTTTCAAGAAATTTACTGGAATCGTCAATTATACAAATCACTAATAAAAACAACCTAAATCATAGTCTGGGATGTACCATTTGGACCCATATATTTGTAAGATGTTTATGAAGGACCCCCCAAAAAAATGAACAACAAATAAATTAGTCCCACATGTATATTAGTTCTGTCTGTCTGTCTGTCTGTCTGTCTGTCTGTCTCTCTCTCTCTCTCTCTCTCTCTCTCTCTGGTTCGATATTCTCTCTCCCTCTTTCTCTTGCTCGTTATATATATATATATATATATATATATATCTATATAATGGGATATAATATATTTATATTTTATCTTTCGTCTTTTACATAATAATAACTTTTGTTGGGTTCATTTGTGTAAAAATTAATGATATTAAAAGAAAATATATGCTCCCATGTTTTTTTTCATTTTTTTTTTTTGTAAAAATGTGACTGTTTTTTTTATGGAAGAATCACTTGTTTACTGCGGGTATCCTTCAAGGTGTGGCTAGCCTCTGAGGCTCCTCCTCTCTGCTGGCTCCTGGACGCCTTCTTTTCCTCTTTCTGTTAGGAGTGATAAAATCGCCCTTATGGCTAATCTGGTAGTGTCAGTT
Source organism: Macrobrachium nipponense (assembly GCF_015104395.2). Lineage (NCBI taxonomy): Eukaryota > Metazoa > Arthropoda > Malacostraca > Decapoda > Palaemonidae > Macrobrachium > Macrobrachium nipponense. The sequence continues at coordinate 38,599,463 of NC_061090.1, forward strand.
TGTATATAGCCCTTCTTTTGGGGGAAATATGTTTTATGAAGAATCGACTTGTTTACTTTTGGTACCTTCAGTGGCTAGCCTCTGGCGGCCTCCTCCTCAAAAATCTGTAGTGAAAATCGCCCTTATTTGGCAATCTGGATGTCAGTTTGATATTAAGCCTTCTTTTGACTATTGTTCTTTTGTAAAATGTTTTCCTCAGTAAAGGGTCGAACAGGCCGAAAGTACTTGTCTATCTCGCTTTTTCATTTTGTCCTTCGTGGCAAAAGAACTTTATATATATATATATATATATATATATATATATATATATATATATATATATATATATATATATTATATATATATATACATATATCTATATATATATATATATATATATATTATATATATATATATATATATATATATATATATATATATATATATATATATATATATATATATATATATATATATATATATATATATATATATATATATATATATATATATATATATATATTTTTTTTTTTTTTTTTTTTTTTTTTTTTTTTGTTTTTTTTTTTTTTTTTTTTTTCGAAAATTAACTTCCATAACATTGAGATGAATTTTTTTTTGGGGGGGAATTAATTTAAAAACTTCTTACAACATATAGTATTTATTTGTATATTATAAAGAGTATAAATAGCTAGTTTATGGAAACCATTAAAAAAACATATATTTTCCCAAAGATTTAAGTGTGACATGCTTAATTGACATACTGAATCTTTATCTCGGATAATTGTAGACATACTTCATTCTTTGGTCAAAGAGATGGATTTTTTAAAAATTGGTTTACATAAACTAGCTATATCTCATGTTATGAAAGTTAGTTTTTGAAAAAAATTAATAAATTCTCCGTTAAATTCTCAAAGAATCTAACTGAGTTATCTTGAATATTCCTCGCAAAATAAAAATAAAAATTTTGAGCAATACTTTCCCAAAACAAAATACTTTTTTCTGAAAAAAATCCATCTCAATGTTATGAAAGTTAGTTTTTGAAAAAATAAAAATTCTCCGTTAAATTCCTAAAGAATCTAGCCGAGTCATCTCAAATATTCCTAGCAAAAAAAAAAAAAAAATAGCAATAATTCCCCATAACTAAATATTTTTTCTAAAAAAAATCATCTCAATGTTATGAAAGTTAGTTTTAAAAATGATAAATTCTCTTAAATTCCTAAAGAATCTAGCCGACTTAACTTAAATATTCCTAGCAAAAAAAAAAAAAAAAAAAAAAAAATGAATTTTGGCCCAGAAAAAATTCCTCTCAATGTTTTGAAAATTATTCTTTAAAAAAATCATAAATTCTCCGTTAAATTCTAAAGAATGAAAGTGAGTCATTTTGAATATTCCTCGGAAAAAAAAAAGAATTTTGGCCTAGGAAAAGATGCTTCTCAATGTTATGAAACTTGGTTTAAAAATGACAAATTCTCCGTTAAATTCCTAGAGAATGTAGTTGAGTCATCTTGAATATTCCTCGTTAAAATAAAAAAAAAGAATTTTGGGCACAGAAAAAAAATTATCTTAATGATATGAAAGTTAGTGTTTGAAAAAATAAATAAATTCTTCGTTAAATTCCCAAAGAATGTAGCCCAGTCATCTTGAATATTCCTCGCAAAAGAAGAGAAGAAAAAAATTTGGCCCACGACCCAGAGACCGCTTTATGCTTATCCGATCTTCCATCTGTTCAGACTGCCTGCCCTCTTTGCAATGCATTCCTAATTAACTACCTCTGAGCGGTCCATTTCTCAAAAGCGAGGACCTGGCTGCCTCTCATTACACCTTCCGGCTATGTCCCATTAGAGAGCCGTTCGGTATATATGGTTCCTAGTCGGCCTTATATTATGAACTTTACCCGTGTCCGGATAATGTATAGACCAGTTGGTTTTTAACCTTTTTAATACCACGCCCTCTAAGAGTTGGTTCCTCTCTTTCACGCCCCCTCAAAGAGTTGACCCTTTCTTTCACACCCCCTCTAAGAGGTGGTCGTTTCTTTCACGCATCGTCTAAAGGTGGTCCTTTCTTTCACGGCCCCTCTAGGAGGTGGTCCTTTCTTTCACGCCCCCTCTAAGGGTGGTCATTTCTTTCACGCCCCCTCTATGGGTGGTCATTTCTTTCACGCCCCCTCTAAGGGTGGTCATTTCTTTCACGCCCCCTCTAAGGTGGTCATTTCTTTCACGCCCCTCTAAGGGTGGTCATTTCTTTCCCCCTCTAAGGGTGGTCATTTCTTTCACGCCCCCTCTAAGGGTGGTCATTTCTTTCACGCCCCTCTAAGGGTGGTCATTTCTTTCACGCCCCCTCTAAGAGGTGGTTCTTTCTTTCACGCCCCCTCTAAGAGGTGGTACTTTCTTTCACGCCTCTCTAAGAGTTGGTCCTTTCTTTCACGCCCCCTCTAAGGGTGTCATTCTTTCACCCTCAGTTGGTCCTTTCTTTCACGCCCCCTCTAAGAGGTGGTACTTTCTTTCACGCCCCTCTAAGAGTTGGTCTTTCTTTTCAGTGTCCTTTCTTTCAAACGCCCCCTCAGATTGTTCTTTCGATTATTATTATTATTATATATTATTTAGAAGATGAAACTTATTCATATGGAACATGTCCGGATAATATAGAATATTATTATTATTATTATTATTATTATTTTTTTTTTTTTTTTTACTTTATCAAAGTCCTCCAATTCGACTGGGTGGTATTTATAGTATAGGGTTCCGGGTTGCATCCTGCGTCCTTAGGAGTCCATCACTCTTCTTACTAAGTGTGCCGTTTTCTAGGATCACACTCTTCTGCAAGAGTCCTGGAGCTACTTCAGCCTCTAGTTTTTCTAGAATCCTTTTCAGGGATCTTGGGATCGTGCCTAGTGTTCCTATGATTATGGGTACAATTTCCACTGGCATATCCCATATCTTTCTTGTTTCTATTTTCAGGACTTGATACTTATCCATTTTTTCCTTTTCTTTCTCTTCAACTCTGGTGTCCCATGGTATTGCGACATCAATAAGTGATGCTTTCTTCTTGATTTTGTCAATCAACGTCACGTCTGGTCTATTTGCCCGTATCACCCTATCTGTTCTGATGCCATAGTCAGAGGATCTTTGCCTGATCGTTTTCTATCACTCCTTCAGGTTGGTGCTCGTACCACTTATTACTGCAAGGTAGCTGATGTTTCTTGCACAGGCTCCAGTGGAGGGCTTTTGACACTGAATAATGCCTCCTTTTGTACTTCGGTGCAAGTGCCGGCCATTCGCTTGCTATGTGGTTTATGGTTTCATTTTTCGTATTGGACTTCCTACATATGGGAGAGATGTTATTTCCATCTATCGTTCTTTGGATATACTCTGGTTCTTAGGGCCTGATCTTGTGCCCGCTGTTATCACTCCTTCAGTTTCCTTCTTGAGCTCTCCCCTCTGTAACCATTGCCACGTGTCATCGCTGGCTAGTTCTTTAGTCGTTCTCATGTATTGTCGGTGCATTGGTTTGTTGTGCCATTCCTCTGTTCTGTTTGTCATTCTCCTGTCTCTGTATATTTCTGGGTCTTCGTCTACTTTTATCAGTCCTTCTTCCCATGCACTCTTGGGCCAGTCGTCTTCACTGGTATTCAGATATTGCCCCAGTGCTCTGTTCTCGATGTTAATGCAGTCCTCTATGCTTAGTAGTCCTCTCCCTCCTTCCTTCTTGTTATGTATAGTCTGTCCGTATTGCTCTTGGGTGTGTGCTTTGTGTATTGTCAATGTTTCCTAGTTTTCTAGTCTATGTTGCAGAGTTCTGCCTTCGTCCATTCCACTATTCCTGCACTGTATCTGATTACTGGCACTGCCCATTTGTTTATATCTTTTATCATATTTCCGGCGTCCGTAGTTTTGACTTGAGTACCGCCTTGAGTCTCTGCCTATATTCTTTCCTGATCGTGTCCTTCATGGTTGGTGTTTTATATCCTCTCCTTCCATTATTCCCAGATATTTGCATCCTGTCTCAACTATGTGTTTGATGTTGCTCCCATCTGGTAGCTTTATCCCCTTCAGTCCTTGTTACTTTGCCCTCTTGTATGTTGACTAAGGCGCATTTTTCTATTCCAAACTCCATCCTGATGTCCCCAGGTATAATTCTTACAGTCTGGATTAGGGTATCTATTTCCTTGATGCTCTTACCATACAGCTTGATGTCGTCCATGAACATCAGATGGTTAATTCTGTTGCCTCTTTTCTTGAGTTGGTACCCGTCATCCATCTTCTGCAGTACTTTTGTCATGGGAATCTTGGCTACTACGAAGAGTATTTGGGGACAAGGAGGCTTCCTGGAAGATTCTCCTCCTGATATTAACCTCTGCCAGTCTTATTCCAGAGCTTGTAGAATTGTATTCCAGCTGTGCTTTTGTATTTTTGAGGAAGCTGATGGTGTTTTTCCCCTCTGGCCCATATATTTTCAGGCATTCTATTAGCCATGTGTGGTGGTATCATGTCGAGGTCTTTCTTATAGGCTATACCTGCCATGCCTAGGTTGTTTTTCCTCTATTACTGTTCTTCATTTCCATTTTGTCTATCATTATTTATTATTATTATTATTATTATTATTATTATTATTATTATTATTATTATTATTATTAGTTAGTAGTTAGTAGTAGTAGTAGTAGTAGTAGTAGAAGTAGTAGTGATAGTAGTAGTAGTATTATTTAGAAGATGACCTATTCACATGGAACAATATACATTAGTTATTGTATCCACTGACCTACTGTATAGGATACATTCTTATCTCCCCCCCCACCCCACCCCACCCCCACCCCCACCCCCCACAGGTGTCGTGGATCCGATGTCGAAACCACACCTGATCACCCTGGTGTACCAGAAACGTACACCAACGATGACCGTTTCTACGTCTCGAATTCCCTGCCTTTCCAGCTGCCTCCCACTGTTGAAGGAAAGGTAACACTCGAAGTAAGTAGACGCAGCGGAGTTCTTGTTCTTGTTTCTCGTTCTTCTTGTTCTTGTTTTCTAGGTATCGTTCTTTTTTGTTCTTTGTTCTTCTGTTCGTGTTCGGATTTATTTGTCATTGTTTTGATTTATTTCTTGTTGT
>NC_061090.1:38609541-38614541 GCF_015104395.2 Macrobrachium nipponense
ACATCTCCCAGCTACAAAATTTTTTTTCTAGATTTGTTGTCACTTTCATAGGATGGGTATCAAAGGATATTATACAAGAAACAAGATGCTTATTAAACTGACAGTTCTTTAATTCTTTTGTCGATTATGAAGGTAGATGTCAGGTATAATAGTGAGAAGAGACAACAAAAGGCGTTCTCTCTCTCTCTCTCTCTCTCTCTCTCTCTCTCTCTCTCTCTCTCTCTCTCTACACCCCGACAGTTTTTGGATGAAAATACATATTGCCACTAAAGCTACTCTTAAATGTGACAATATATTGGCAGGATTAGTACAAACGAATCTATAACATTCTGGAAAAGTTTTTACCTTAATTGCTAACTTGAGTCAATCTCAGTAAAACTTAACAACTTTAATATGGTTTATCTACAGGATCAATCCTTCCACCACCCCAAACCTGTTATTACTACTCCTGAGAAGCTATCCGTCCATTAAGGGCTAATACGTCTTAAGTTAGGAAGCCGTATTTGTATTCACAGCTAACAGGAGACACCACCATATATCCTAACAAAGTCAGAAAAAAAAAAGTTTCCCTTTTATATTGGGAAGGTTCCGCACTCATTCTGATAAATACGTAAGCTTCAAAGAAAGGAAAGAAAAAAGAAGGAGAGAGAGAGAGAGAGAGAGAGAGAGAGAGAGAGAGAGAGAGGGGGGGGGGGGCGTTTTAGGTGGTTTCTGAGTGTGTCCCTAATAATGAGCCCTGTTTAAGTAATATATGAAAACGGATATAGCTTTTAATTTTTAGGTACTAAAGATAATTGTTAACAATCCAGAGTTAAAACACAAGAACATCTTTTAGAATTTAACTATGAATGAAACCCGAATTGCACGAAGATATTATCCTTCATAAAAACAAAAATACTAAATGATATATATCAATGGAAGACGGCCACACGGAATAACCCAGACACTTAACAGTTCACCTGATAGATCCCTGTTTTCCAAGAACGTCAAAAAACAACCCCCTTTAGCCTTGAGAGAGGAGCTTTGCATGAACGACTCTAGAAGCTTTTCGCAAATCGCGTCAAGAGTTGATCTCGGAAGTTCAACTTTCGATTGCAGACAAAATTTAATCTCTTTTGCCCTTTTGTGCTCAGGGTGAATAAACTGCGTAAGACTTGCGGTGGGGTGAAGGTGAAAGAGTCTACCAGTAGGAGGAGGAGGAGGAGTAAGAAGAGGAAGGGGGGAGGAGGAGGAAAAAGGGAGAGGAGAAGGATGAGGAGGAATGGGGGCGGAGGAGGAGGAAGAGGGAGAGGAGGAGGAGGAGGAGGAATGGGGAGAGGAGGAGGAGCTGAAGGAGGAGGAGGAGTAGGAGGAGGAAGGGGGAGGAGGAGAAAGGGGGATGAGAAGGAGGAGGAGGAGGAGGAGAGCTTAAAGTTACAAGACGAGGCCAAAAGCCTGAGATACAAATCCAACGTTTCTCCTCAGAGCACCTGGACGGCATTGTTGAATCGCCAGGGGGTGCTACAGTGCATTCACATCAGCTGTGCATTTGATGTATAGGCCCGTCCCTTACGACGCCCTGATTGGCTGTTGATAAGCCAGTCACAGGGCTGGAAACTCAGTCTCTCGAGAGAGTTCACATAGGCAGGATGTATGTTCCACCTTTCCTGAAAGACGTATCCCACAGGAGATAGGGAGCATACATCCTGCCTGTGTGAACTCTCGAGAGACTGAGAGTTTCCAACCGTGTGATTGGCTTATCAACAGCCAATCAGGAGCATCATAAGGAACTGGTCTAGACATCAAATGCACGGTTGGTATGAATCTACTATAGCCCGTAATCGTTTGTGCGAATACGAAAGATCTCTTGGGTAGGTGTCATGGGGGTGGTGAATAAACACATTCACCCAGAAGGTTATATATATATATATATATATATATATATATATATATATATATATATATATATATATATATATAATTATGTTATATTTTTTCGTTTATTGTTTTTTAAGGATCACACAAAAAATTACGTCTGGATTTTGGCGAGAATTTGACGGAAGATGGTCCTTATGACTGGACACAATTGATTAGATTTTTGCGGGGAGAAATAGCATCTAAATAAGGTTTACAATATTTATTCGTAAACATATTTCTCCACTCGTATTCCGCCGTCCTTCCTGTCTGTGTGTCTATCCGTCCGTCAGTCCTCTCGCTAATGATATGCACCTCCATTTTACCGCCCCCCCCCCCCCACCACCCCCACCCCCACCAACATCAGGAAGGTATGGGACTGGAATTACGAACGAACGACACGAGAGCGAAATGATCCCACGGAATGAAGGCGTATTTGAGGTATTAAGTGTCACAATGGAGGTCGCTGCTTAGAGAGACTGATTGCGGGTGAGGCTGGTGGGGGGGGGGTGTTATGGGATTGCCCCTGCAGGAGGGGGTTGGGAGAAGTTGGGTGGAAGGGGGTAAGGAAATGAAGATATGGGACTTATTACCCTGTGGGGTGGAGGGGAGGTGGGTATGGAGGTCTGGAGAGAGAGAGGGAAGAGAGAGGTAAGGATTGCAAATGGAGAGGAACACTACCAAGGTGTACTAGCCTTTCAGTAGAACTTATCACTTATAGTCTGCTCTTTATTACAGGGCGGCTTTACGGGCGGAAATGAGTTTCCCCTTTTTCTTTCTCGTTACCGTCGATGGATTTGTGCGGCTGTGTTTATTGTGCTCTTTCCCAGAATCACTCAATCAGTCAATCAATCAATCAACATAGCCGCTTTCAAAGGGGCGCCTCTTCTATCGCTCGGAATGGCCGAGATTGAGAAGACTTTTATTTATTTATTTATTTATTTATTTATTATTATTATTATTTTTTTTTTTTTTTGGTAGGTTACGTGAGAGTAGAAATGAAAAGGGGGGATCTCAGCCCCAACGGTAATAAAACGGTACATTGAAAAAAAGGCCATGATAATAATTTATAACCTCGAAAATATTTTCAATCTATCCTGAAAAGACTTAGAAAAATCTAAGATCTCTAAATAATAAAAAAGTAGATCAGAGCATAAAAAGAAAGAAAGGGACAAGAAAAGAAAAAGCGAATCTTAATTAACCGACTCTCCTTCTTAGGTGAAGACTGGAGACACAAGATATGGCGATATCTGGGGGCCGTTTCAAGTTCCCCGTTAATAAGTAAGAGCCCTGATTTATGAACGCAGAGCCCGCTCGGGATAGCTGTGCCTCAGTGACGCAAAGGCGGAGAGAGAGAGAGAGAGAGAGAGAGAGAGAGAGAGAGAGAGAGAGAGAGAGAGAGATACGTGTACGTATCCGGGAATGTTTTGTGATTTTCATTGTCAATTTTTTTTATACATAAGCAGATGGATATCACACTCACATTCTCAGAAAGTGAGAGAGAGAGAGAGAGAGAGAGTCTTTTGACGTCAGCATCAGGATCTTCCTTAAGACTGACTTAATCATTAATTCAGAGAGTGACATAGCTCCCAAACAGCTAAAGCAATGAAGCATTTGACAACAAATCTTACGGCCTAGGTTAATTGTTTGTTTATTTTCCTTGTGATTATGTAACGTTCATATTACAGAAATAGAAAAAACGCGTTAACCTCTCTCTCTCTCTCTCTCTCTCTCTCTCTCTCTCTCTCTCTCTCTCTCTCTCTCTTTTCCCCCAACGACCCCCCCTCTCTCTCTCCTCGTTGGAGACCGCCAATTAACTATACAAATTCCCAAAATTTCATAACATCGTCCATTTGTGGCATCGTCTCCGCCCCCTTCCAGGAAACGAGTCGAATATTCAGGCGGTCATTGGCAACTGCAATGTTGCGAATCCGTTGCAGGTGGGACGTGTGAAATCAGGTTATCTAATGCGATCTGTTATTGAAAGTGGAGGAGCAGCGTTCGAGGCGGGGAGCTTTCCACGCTCCGCGAAAAAATCGAATGAAGAAGAAGATGAAACTATAGTAGATTCGCATCAACCGTGCATGTGACGTCCTAGGCTCGTTCCTTACGACGCTCCCGATTGGCTGTTGATTATGCCAGTGACAGGGCTGAAAACTCTGTCTCTCTCGAGAGTTCACATAGGCAGGATGTGCGTTCCTCCTCTCCTGAGGGATACGTCTTTCAAACGTATACATCAGGAGAGGTGGAACACACATCCTGCCCATGTGAACTCTCGAGAGAGACTGAGGAGAGTTTCCAGCCCTGTCATTGGCTTATCGACAGCCAATCAGGAGCGTCGTAAGGGACGGGCCTAGACATCACATGCACGGTTGATGTAAATCTACTATAGTTCAGAACTTTGAGGGGAATTCATGCATATTTGTAGTTTTGTGTAAATGAAATCTTTTGAGGTGGCTGTTTGTTCGTACGTCCGTACTTTTTTTCTGTCCGTCCTCAGATCTTAAAAACTACCGTGGCTAGAGGTCGCCATAATTCTAGGAATCGATTTGAAAGTAAAAAAAAATATATTAATTCATGGGCCTTTTAAGCTTACTGCCTGTTGTCAAGACAATGGAATTAAATAGGTAAACTGGCCAAGAGAGAATAAGAGGAAATAAGAGAAAATAGAAGAAAGCAAGAGAAAATATCTAGCATTTTTAAAAGGAGAAAGCTGAGACGCGTCTCAGAGCCCCCCACCCCCCACGATGTCCAATCGCACCTCCATCCCCCCGCCCCCCCCCCCCTCCCCCCCCCCCCCCCCCCCCCACCCCCCACCACCTTTCCTGGCATCCACAAAAATCATCCCATTGGTTTTAATTAAAAACGAACCGTGAAAAATGGTAGTTGGAATTCGGGAGTTACCAACAATTCCGCCTCTCAACAATTGAGAAGCGACTGAAAGATTCATCATCAGTCGCTGTGAATCGAAGGCTTCGTCGGGACGCTGAGGCGTTCTCTTCGGAAAAAGTCGTCCAATTTCTGAGAGTGAAAGTCGTCCTATTTTGAATAAAAATTTTTTATATTTTTAAAAAAATGTTTTATTTAAAAAAAGTCGTCCTATTAAC
>NC_061090.1:38619541-38624541 GCF_015104395.2 Macrobrachium nipponense
ATAAAAACTCATTTCACGAGTAGTTGTAAGAAGTGCTAAATGATCCTCAAGGATCCCAGCAGTTGGCCTAAACGTTTAATTCATGTATATTACTGCTATACTGTTGCAGCACTACTGCTCAGTGGTATTACTACGCTAGCACAGATACCCACCACATCTATGTATCGTTCCGCCATTCATAAAGACTTTGAGTTTCAGAGCCGATGGAACAAGGTGAATGGGTTTCTGTCTAGTGGATGGGCGGAGCAACATTTCGTCAAAAGGTGTTTACTTTGCTTACATAATGAATGTTTTTCGACTCTTGGCTCGTAATCATTGGCCATGGCGTCGGCTAGATCATTTTTACTCTATAAAAATTAAAACCATCGGGTTCAGGTTATTGATAATGCTGACAAAAATTTGTGTGGGGTTGTAAAATATACATATGTCAACTTTCAGCTACATCCGACGCTTTGACAAGGAGCAAAGTCCAAAAAACCGTGTTACAGAGGCCCTGAATCTCATAGTAGTAATATAAATGTTAACAAAGGGGTCTTCGTTGACAAAAGACTTGTTTCCTTTGAATGATTCTCCTAAACTTATAGCAGCTCCCTCGACTAGTCGTCTGACATTTACATTGTTACTTTTAAAGATTATTTTAGCCTCGTTCCAGTTGGGTCTAAGATCATTCCTGAATGCATGTGCTACTATTGCGCTGTTGTGTGATTGTAGTTCATAAGCTCGCTTATGTTCGCCCAAACGTATATCTAATCCCCGTCCACTTTCACCAAAATTCACTGGGACTATGGGATTTTTATCATTGTTATTGTTTCTTACGAGGGAGCGTCATATTGTATTTTCATATTTGAACATAATTTTAGTTTCCTTCTGACTTTTGTTTATATGTCCACTTATATTCTTTACTTCTGGATTAAAGGGAAGGGACAAATATCTTTTTGGTTTTTTCCTTGTATTATCTCTCAGTCCAATAGAACGACTTCCCTCGTTCGCGAAATTACTTTCTCAATAAAGTGAGGGGGATATCTGAGACTTCTAAAAGTAGCCGTGATGTGTTTAAGTTCACCGTCTATATATTCGGAGTCGCAAATTCTGAATGCGTGTAAAGCAAAATTCATAATAACGTTACTTTTTATTTCTTTTGAGTGAAGAGAATAAAAGTGGACATAACTCTCGGAATTGGTAGATTTCCGGTAAACTGAAAATTTGTATCTCTAGCTATTACAGTCCCTGTATACTAAAACATCTAAAAACGGTAATTTAGAGTCCCCTTCTACTTCTGTTGTGAACTTAATTGATGGTAAAATGCTTTTTGCTATTTCTACTAGTTTCTTTAGCTTTTCATCGGTACCTTTAAAAATGATAAAAATGTCATCCACATATCTCACCCATAAAACTGGTTTCGTTTCTTCATCACACCTGTTTAAAATTTCTTTTTCCGCAAACTCCATGCAAATGTTAGCGAGGACAGGGGACAGAGGAGAACCCATGGCTACACCTTTTTGAGCAAATCCCTGATTATTGAACTGGAATACAGTGGACGAGACACATAATCTGATTAGGGAGAAAAACTGCTCCGCGGGAATTGGGAAAGTCACATTACCTTGATCATGTTCTTCCTGTAACTTTGTGATCACATAATCTAATGGAACGTTGGTAAATAATGCCGTAACATCTAAACTCGCGCATTCAGAATTTGCGACTCCGAATATATAGACGTGTATATAATGTATGTGAAGGCGCAGGTGTTTTTAATGTTTATGAACATCTGTACGTTTTGTAAATAACGGTCAAAGGTGAATGTTGGTGAAGCTTATATCTCTGTTTCTATATAACGGTGTTAAGGAGAGATACTGAGCCAGATTTGTATGTTTGTATAATGTTTGTATGTATGTAAATGTTTGTTGGTAGGGTCTGATAAATACTGTAATTACAAATAGTAGTGTATAATGTGTATGAGTGTGTATGTGACACCTGGAAATTAGGTGTCAAGTTGCTTTGTCATTTGTGTCATAATTGTTTATATCTACTTCAATAATCTGTCTCTACTTCTTCCATCTGTAATTTCGCTTCTTAACTCAAGAGAAGGTGTTTGTTCTGTGTATGTGCCTGCTTGTTTTCCCCGTTTGTTTATCTCGTATGTTTATACCTGAAGATATTTGGCGATTATAATTTTGAGAGAAGAATTGTTTGACTTAATTTCACAAAAACGTATATTTACTAACAGTCATCAATAAGTTGGAAACTTAACGCATGCATGTTACGAATAGGATGACAACATTAGCTTCAAAACATGTTTAGCTGTAATTTGCTTATACATGCGACATAACTTCATAAAACACAGTCAAAAGTTCCACAAGATTTCACTGGAATCCATCAATAACTTTTGGAAGCATAACATCACAAAAGAGAGAGAGAGAGAGAGAGAGAGAGAGAGAGAGAGGAGAGAGCGCGCATTCAGTTCTTCTTTGGCACGCGACTTCACTATCTGCGAAACTTTATTTGAAATCCATCAAAACCTTTGAGAGAAATCTTGTGGACAAAGAGACAAAAAAAATAAAAAAAAAAAAAAATAAAAAACACACACAAAACACGAAAAACATAAGAGAAACGAGTTCTTGAGTAACTTCTTCTGTCAAGCTTCGTCGGTGGAGGTAAAAAATATACACATACAGACCTTGGACTGAACAACATGACAATCACATAGTGTTTCCATAATACGTGGCCAGAATAACCATATAATTTTTCTTATTTCTCTTCCCCTTATTCATACTCCTTTGTGGCAGCGAGAGAGAGAGAGAGAGAGAGAGAGAGAGAGAGAGAGAATAATGGCCTATCTCACATCTGTTTTCTTTTCTGGCGTCGAGAACAACAATTTCGTCTTTCCTTTCGCCAACCTGACAGCTACTTCAATCTTGCTCCCAAGAGGTGTGTGTGTTGTGTGTGTGTGTGTGTGTGTGTATGTGTATGGGTGTGTTTTGGTCTAAAAGTGCTCGTACTTATCAATCTGAAGGACATCTGTGAATTCTGTGATTCAGTTTTTCCAACAAAAGGTTAAATCCAAAAACCTTCACGACTCAGCTGAAATGGGATCTATTGGTGCATATGCGTGTAAATAATGTTTATACAATAACCTGTTCATTTCACCCCTTTCGTGCAAGATCTGCTGTTTGGGGGGAATGTGAAATTTCCTTGCCATCTTTAACGATGATAAACTACGCGTGAGAGGTGATGGAAAAACAAGTCTGCTGTGGTGGAAAAGTTTGAAGTGCTAATCTCTTCCTGCTTTCGTGTTCCCAAGATCTCTTAACTAATCAGAGAGAGACCAGCTGATTTGGTCTTCCTTGGATTTGGCACAAGAAAACAGCAGGTATTAAACAATTTATTTAGTTTCAAGAGTTTCTATCTCAGTGACGAAAATAATGAATGGAAGGTGAAACCGAGGCAGAAATACCTTTGGAAATTTGAAGGGCGCGAGTTGTCATTGTACAATGTCAAAGTTTTAAAATACGATTGCAGTGATAATGACGCTAACGATGATGATAATGTTAAAAGGAGAAAAGTCTGAATATTTATCTTGTTGGTTGATATATATATTTTCACAGATTGACGCGTAAAATGCGTAAGATAAACGTCAAGTTTTGCGAACGAATTAGAGAAAAATGTTATCACGGAGAGATGGAGAACGTCTCACTCTTACGCTGTTACCTAAACTGTAACATTGAGGAGGGAGCCTGTAGTTTCCTCCGTCTATTTGCACATATTTACTCAAACATAATTTCTATATAGAATTTATATTCATACTCCAGTAACATCCTGCCCCCTACGCCCCACCCCCTAATCTCCTGTCGAATTTCACAATGGCCGCTCCTCCCCCATTTCTCTCTCTCTAAAAAAAACAACCTTTTCATTCTCTTGGCCCGCTGCAGGGGTAATGAAGAGGTAACCCATTACCCTACCCTACTGTATAATGAGTTTTCAAGTGTCCCATTTAAAAGAGAAAGAAGTATGAACAGAACTGGCGGAAAGGCTTAGAAAAAAAAAATTCCGTTTGACGAGTTGCTCATTCCTGGTCTTCGGTTCCTGTATATAAACCCAGTGACGCAATCTGGCGAATGTCAGTGTGCCTACGGACACTCTCCAGTCAGGATGTGACCTGTGCTTCATTTGATCCACAAAGGTATTGCTTTATTCCTTCGTCTTTTATTATTTTTTTTTGTTTCATAGATCAGTGTGTACTACTAAAGCTGCTATGGGTGCGACGTTCACGTGAATATTTATAATAATAAAAGTTTGTTTAAAAAGCTGTTTTATTTCCCATCGTAGTGAAATTCAAAGTGAGAGATCAATAATGAATTAGAAATGGTTTAGCAAATTCCTATCGCTATTTATTTAGATGAACTTCTGCAGAGAGAACTACTTGATTTTTTTTTTCATCCCCTCTTGAATTTATCAAATTAATATTTTTTTAAAGACTGTAATGGTGGGATTTATCTCACGGATGAAAATTCCGAATTTGGGAGTTATCTCAGATGAAAATTGCAAATCTGGGATTTATCTCAGATGAAAATTCCGAATTTGGGATTTATATATCTCAGATGAAAATTCCGAATTTGGGATTTATCTAACAGATGAAAATTCCGAATTTGGGATTTATCCCACGGATGAAAATTCCGAATTTGGGATTTATCTAAGAGATGAAAATTATGAATTTGGGATTTATCTCACAGATGAAAATTCCGAATTTAAAATTCACACAATATTTTTTATGATAAAACTGAATTCAGTGTTTATGGTCTCTCCCATTTTTCTTAAGTATTTGATGCAAAATATATAAGTTTTGTAGAAGCAAGTTGAAGAAAGTCTTAAAAGAAACTTATCTCTCTCTCTCTCTCTCTCTCTCTCTCTCTCTCTCTCTCTCTCTCTCTCTCTCATTCACACACAAACGTAAACACAAACAAATCAGCATCCAACGGATCTGGACATAATTCCCATCGCCACTG
>NC_061090.1:38629541-38632041 GCF_015104395.2 Macrobrachium nipponense
ATATTTCCCTTCTCCTCTAACACTGAAAAAGGACCTTCGAACTTATAAGGTAAAAAGGGACTTTTTCTCGAGACTAGTACTAAAACTTTATCTCTTACACACAAACTTCTCTCTTTTTGCTCTAAGATCATGTTTTCCTTTAATTTCCCCCTTGATTCCTCTCGCGTTTTCTTTTGCTACGTGGCCAAGCGCTTCCGTTCTCCTCCGCTAGCTGCCAAACATCTCTTAGATTCTTTTTATAATATTCAAGATTAGTTATACAATCATCTCTACCCTTACTTCTAGGCAAAGGTCCAAACATATTTATAAATACATTCTCAAAAGATTCGCCTACTGAAGGAATATTTACACAATGGAACTCTGGAAATTACTTGAATCTGGTTTCCCTGCAATTTGATATTCATGACGCTTAAAACATACCTCTTACACATACATCACTTTTTCATCTTAGGCCAAAAGTACGTCCTACTAATAACACTTGAAAGTTTTATTTACTCCTAAATGTCCTTGTTCATCGTGTACTAACTTCAAAACTAGCTCACAAAGCTTCCTAGGAACTACTAATTGTTCTGCGACTTCCCCTTTACTACCTTACTTCGGTCGAACATAACGACACAAAACTTCGTAAATTTAAACAAAAAAGTTCCCTACACATATCCTCGAGGTCATCATCCAGCTCACATTAAAAATTCGGGTTAGAGTCTCATCCTCTCTCTGCAACTTGACTAGCTCATCCTTATTCAAAATGTTAGAGCCTAATTCATCACCGTAACTAGTACTAGATACTGGTACATTTACTATGTTACTCTCGACAGCTACGCCTTCCATTTGGCTATCACTGTCAACATTGATAGAGTTAGGTCTCTCAGCTACACTCATACCAAGATCAACCTCGCTACCCTCTATCACTCGCTCGAATTCACGAACTCACTCACGTTCGCGAATCATCATGAACTCACACTCGTTCGAATCCACGAACTTACATGTTCGAATCCACGAACTCACACTCATTCGAATCCATGAACTTATTCTCGTTCGAATCCACAAACTCACTCGCGTTTGAATCCACGAACAAATTATGACCGTAGCCTACGTCTGTATCTTAACCCGACCTAGTTACTACCATTTTAGGTACTGGAATATTCCTCACAACAGGATTCACATTCTTGGATTAAGCTAAGTCATTACCGACAATAATGTCAACGCCTTCGGCGGGCAAACAGTCCACAACTCCAGTCTCATTTCTCCTGACACTACACTTTCCTGACTTCAAATTCAACTTCAACAAAGGACAAATAACACAATTAGTTAGGAAATCCACCTAACATGACTTTCTCTTCCATATTGATTTCTGCCCTATTCGGCACACACTCCTTCCTAATCAGTGAAACAGCAGCGCCTGTGTCTCAAAGAAAGACTACTTCTCTCGAATCTACTCCTCCAAGAGAGGAAACTACGCCTTCTGACCGAAATTCACCAAAAACCTTCCTAGTTTCTCTCATCACATCATTCCTACTTGACGAAAGGTTAACTAGCGACACTGGTTTCTTACCGTCCTTCCTTTCCACTGTACAATTTTTTGCTAAATGCTCTCTCCCATTACATCAGAAACAAGTTAATTCTGAGCCACTAGATGCCACTTTACTCTTACAAACCTTAGACGTATGAGACAGTTTTCCGCATGTATAACAGGAATAGTCACTTTTACTTGCATTGTTATTACTAGGACTGTCACTTTTACTTGCATTGCTATTATAGGACTGAACTTTTACTGCTTTGTACTCTACCAGATGGATGGATCATTTCGTTTCTTACTAACACTCAAATTATGAGTTAGACTATATTCTTCAGCTAGCCTAGTTGCTCCTGCAAAAGATACTTCCCGCCTATCCTCTATATAAAGCTTAATCTCAGGGGATATGTTATCTTTGAAGTTTTCTAACAACACTAAGTTCTTCAAACTATCAAAATCATAAACTTTAGCAGAAGTTAACCAATCAAAAAACAGACTTTCTAACTTCTTACCGTATTCTACATACGTAATATTTCCATCCTTCTCAAATTTTTAATTTCTTACGGTACGCCTCTGGTACTAACCTATATGTGCTAAGAACAGTTTCTTTCACAATATCGTAAATATCACTTCCTCCTTAGACATGCAACTATACACAGTAAGTGCCTTACCACACAAAAACTGATTGCAAATATAAAGTCCACATTTCTTTAGGAGAACCTACTCGTTCCATTAACCTCTCAAAACACATGAAATATGTTGTAACATCGTCCTCATCAAACTTTGGTACTAATTTTAACACTGCACTCATACCTAACGTATCAGCTCCGTTTCACGTTCTCGCCCGTCCGAATGTTATGAGTACTTTCCCTGGCAATTTCCAACTCATGCATATGCTCTTTCTCTCTCTCTTCCTGCTGCATTACCAACATTTCTCTCTCTTGCTGCATTTTCATTACTATCTCTCTTGCTGCATTATCATCGCTT
>NC_061090.1:38637041-38647041 GCF_015104395.2 Macrobrachium nipponense
TGTAAAGGACCTTTGTACACTCTCTATTTTGCAATATCCTTTTGATAGTGTGGGTACCATATCATATTGCAATATTCAAGTGAACAACGAACATACGTTTTATAAAGCATAATCATGTGTTCAGCTTTTCTTGTTTTGAAGTGCCGTAACAACATTCCCATTTTTGCTTTACATTTTGCCATTTGATTATTGCCTAACACGTTCCTATTCAACATCACACCAAGGTCTTTAACTGCCTCCTTATTTGTGATTGTCTCATTATTAGGTCCCCGATATGCATATAGCTTTCCTTCTCTATCTCCATAATTTATTGATTCAAATTTTTCAGAGTTAAATACCATCCTATTTACCTCTGCCCAATCATATAATTTGTTAAGGTCTCTTTGTAGCGCGTTCCTATCTTCATCACAATTAATTTCTCTACTTATTCTTGTGTCATCGGTGAAACTACTCACTACCGAGCCCTTAACATTACTATCTATGTCTGCAATCATAATAACAAACAGTAATGCAGCTAACACCGTATCTTGTGGCACACAGGATATTACCTTAGCTTCATCTGATTTCTCATTGTTTGCAATAACTATCTGCTTTCTGTTGTGTAAAATTTGTTTAACCATCTTCCTACTTTATCCACTATATTATGTTTTCTAATTTTCTTTCCTAATATATTATGATCTACCTTGTCAAAAGCTTTTGTAAAGTCTAGATAAACCATATCTGTTTCACTTCCATTTTTCATATTTTTGTATATGTTCTCACAGTGGACTAATAGTTGGGCTTGTGTACTTTTTCCGGGTACAAAACCATGTTCTCCTATATTAAACAAATTATTTTTTTATTAAATGTTTCATAATATTTTTCTTCATTACCCTTTCATACACTTTCATAATATGTGATGTTAGACTCCACAGGTCTATAATTACTGCCTCTAGTCTTGATCCACTTTTGAAAGTAGGGATAATATATGCTAATTTGTGCTCATCATTAATCTTGCCTGTATCTACACTTTTTTCTTAATTATATTACAATTGGCTTTGTGATAGAATTAACTACTTTCTTTAACAAAATAGCAGGGATACCATCAGGCCCAGCTGTAGCTCCATTTTTAATTTCATTATTAGCCTGCACAATATCGGCTTCATTTATATCTATGTCTCATAGATATTCACTATTTTCGTCCCTTATTATAAATCATTATCTTCATTATCAATTCGAGGGGTGAATTCTCTCTTATATCTTTCTGCCAATATGTTGCATATTTAATTTTTTCATTTGTTACTCTCCCTTCTGTTCTTAGAGGGCCTATTTCTATTCTTCTTTTATTCATCTTTTTTGCATACGATTACAATTTTTGGGGGTTTTGCCTGATATTTACTAGGGTTTTTTCTTCCAAGTCCCGTTTTTCATTTTCCTTTTATTGAATTATCTTTTGTTCTGCATTTTCTATCTTAATTCTTAGTTCCATCACTTTCCATGCAATTTTTTCTTTTGCAAGACCTTTTTTCCACTTTCTGATTTTCTGGAACAAGATCCTTCTGTCTCTTGGTATGCATGACTGATGTTTACTTTTCTTGTTCAGTATATATTTATCCACAATTTTCTCTAATATTCTATATAATATCTCCATATTTACCTGTATATCATCACTTACGAAAATGTTATTCCAATCTTTGTTTAATTCTTCATTTATTTCTGACCATTTTATATTTTTACTGTAGAAGTTGTATTTTCCATATCCTTCCCACTTTTTCATTTCTTGCTTATCTCTGTTTTCACTTGCTTTAGAATGGACTGTTAATTTCTATGACATTATGGTCTGAAATACTTGCATTATAAACTATTATTTCTTTAACATAATTCACCTCGTTCACATATACTAGGTCTAAAGTATTTTCCTTTCTTGTTGGCAGGTGATTTATTAGTTGAATGTTGTATTCTAGCCCTTAAACGCCGAAGCAGTAAAAAAAAAAATGGTCTCCCGTGTGCCGGGAGGTGTTTCAGAGTTAGCGCGGAAGCGGAAAAAATATATTTTTTAAAATTGCAGCGCGCTTAGTTTTCAAGATTAAGAGTTCATTTTTGGCTCACTTTTTTTGTCATTGGCTGAAGTTTAGTATGCAAACCATCAGAAATGAAAAACATTATCATTATCATATATAAATAAAAATGCGATATATGATAGCGCAAAAACGCAAATTTCATATATATTGTATTCAAATCGCACTTTGCGCAAAACGGTTAAAGGTAACAGTTACTTTTTTTTTTCGTTGTAATGTACACTAAAATTGCAATCATTTTGGTGTATAACACATTGTAAAACGATAAAAGCAACACAGTGAAAATATTATCACAAAATAATGCATGAATTCGTAACGCGCGGACGTAAACAAATAGTTTTTTTCAAAAATTCACTATAAATCTAAAAATTGTCCTAGAGACTTCCAATTTCTTTCAATATGAAGTCAAATGATTGAATATTGCTATATGTAAGGGTATTAGCTTACAATTGCAGTTTTTGACCATATCTGACAAGTTAAAGTTGACCGAATGTCGAATTTAATATATATATATATTTTTCGTTTTATTTTACATGAAATTGCGCACATTTTCATATATAAAACTCATGAAATGCCTAATATGAAACGGAGCAAATATTCCGAGAATGGGACGTATGCATTTCGGAGGTTTGTGGCGGAGAATCCGCGCGCGGAGGGAAGGAAAGATTTTTTTTTTAAATTCACCATAAATCTAAATATTTTGCTAGAGACTTCGAATTTGTTTCAAGATGAAGATAAATGTCTGAATATTACTAGACTGTAAGAGTTATAGCTTACAATTGCGTTTTTTCGACTATTTCGGTAGAGTCAAAGTTGACCGAACGTGGTTTTTTTTCTATTTATCGTGATTTATATGCAAATATTTCAAAAATAGGAAAAGATACAACCTTCAATTATTTTTAGTTGTATTCTACACGAAATTGCGCACATTTTCATATATAAAACTTTATGTAACGGCTAATTTAAAATGGTGCAAACATTACCACAATCGCACGTATGATTTTTTTCGGAAGAGTTACCACGCGGCGGGACGTAAAGAAAATGTTTTTTTTTTTTTTCATAAATTCACCATAAATCGAAATATTGTGCTAGAGACTTCCAATTTGTTGCAAAAATGAAGGTAAATGCTTGAATATTACTAGAATATAGCGTTTTAGCTTATAATTGCGTTTCCGACCATTTTGGTAGAGTCAAAGTTGACCCAAGGTTGAAATTTTGGCAATTATCGATTTATATGAAAATATCTCAAAACTGATAAAAGCTACAACCATGGGTGTTTTTAGTTGTATTGTGCATGAAATTGCGCACATTTCCATATATAAAACTTTATATAAACGGCTAATTTTAAAATGGTACAAACATTACCACAATCGCATGTATGATTTTTTCGCAGAAGAGTTACCGCGCGGACGTAAGGAAAAAGTTTTTCATAAATTCACCATAAATCGAAATATTGTGCTAGAGACTTCCAATTAGTTGCAAAATTAGGAAAATGATTGAATATTACTAAAATAATAGAGATAGCTTACAATTGCTTTTTTTGACCATTTCGGTAGAGTCAAAGTTGACCGAATGTTGAAATTTTGGCAATTATCGTTATTTATATGAAAATATCTCAAAACTGATAAAAAGCTACAATCATGAATTATTTATTGTTGTAGTTTACATAAAAATACGCACATTTTCATATATAATACTTCATGTAACGGCTAATTTACAAAGGTACAAAAAAAAATTATGTCAAAGTGACAAAATAATTCCGAGATGTGTCACAGATACTTTTTAGTGCGGCAAGAAAGAAATTCGCGCTTGCGCGCCTGCATACCGAATGTAAACAAAACAAACACCTTGATCCGTGAACTCCCCAGCATCCCCAAGGCGCGTGATTCAAAAGTTTTAGGCTGGTAGGCCTATAAGTATTTTTACGCGAATTTAAAAAAAAACTTTTGTAAGTCGACGTAAAATATGTCCAGTCGGCACACGAGAGACAAAAAATGTCGATGTAAAATACGTCCAGTCGGCAGTAAAGGGCTAGTAGCATATCTAATAGCTTTTCGAATTGCCTCTTATCTTCTGCACTACTATTACTCTATTTTTTATATGTATAAATACATCCACAATCTCCCATTTTTTCTTTCCAGTCTACGAAAGGAAAGTTGAAGTCTCCAGTCCTTGTGATATCTACATATATCATCCAATTTTTCTATTATTGTGTCAAACTCTTTAGTATTAGAGGGTCTATATATTACTATATTAATTAATTTTTCAGATTCAAATTCTACCGCTATTAGTTCACATTCTGAGTTACTATATTTCTCATATATTTTTTTCTTGTTTTTGGTATTTCCCATATATCACGGTTACCCATTGATTCCTATTTTTTCTATCTGATCTATAAGTTTGGAACCCTTTTATATGATCATCATTACCAGTATCTTGGGAAAACCAGGTTTCACTTATATTCATTATATCTATTTTCTTTTCAATTTGGGTTAGTTCTTCTAAGACCTCTATTTTTCTTTAGGAGTTACTCGTAACTAAACCCTGTGCATTCATCACTATGATGGTTTGCGTGTTATCTCTTTCATTTAATATGGGTAATAATAAGGATTTTCCCATGTCTCTTTCCTGTTCTGGTATGTTGTTCTTTCCTTCATTTCCAGAAACCTTCTGCATTCAAAAAAAATCCTACTTTTTCAAAATAATTTGATCTTCCTTCATCCTAATTATTCATTTTGTGTCTGAATTTGCAATTTTCTCCATAATCTGCACATCCACCCCTAGCATCGTAAATACAGTATATATATCTTGAGCTAGTATCTTGGAGCTGATGCTGGAAATTCTTTGCTGACACTCCATATCGCAGTGATGGCTTGCCTTTTTTCCTTCACCTCATATTCTTTGGTCCTCTCTTTATTTGTATCTTTTCTATTTTGGATTTTATTATTTAATTGATTATTTAATTGATTTTGATTCATGGCTACCGGTTGTATATATTTACATTTTGTGTCGAACTTACATCCTTTTCCTTCTTTTAGGTTTTTGCATATTTTGGATGTAGATCTCTGCATTCATCCTCATAGCCGTCTAGGTATGCACATTTACCATAGATTTCATAGTTGTGACATACCTTGGGATGTTTCTAGTAACATATTTCACTGAATCTGCAATTCCTTCTTTTCAAAAGGGTGCTGACTTTGTCTTTCTTCTCTATTTTTTCTATCTCTATCCCATCAGTATGCAGTTCTGGGTAAAGCCTCTTCGGGATTTTATTTTGTGTTGTCATGTCATAATTTATTTCCTCATATGTATGCTGCTTGATTGCCTCATATGTATTATCTCTGCCTCCATACTCTTGTCTTGTTCTTTGTTTTCATTATTTTTTTCTGTCATTTCAGTTTTGCTTTCTTCTCTTTTGTTTTCCTCTTCTTCCTCTTCCTCTTCTTCTTCATCTTCTACCATTTGCACATTAAGTCTTGATTTAATAACATTGTCTATCCATGACAGACATGATGAGCAAAGTACTCTGGTATCCTTACACATATTTTGCATGACCTCAGCACATTGTGGATGTGTGGGAATGTTGCATGCTGAACATTTTCTGATCAGGTTTTGTGGATTGACTATGCTATGCTACACTTTACACAGTTTGCATGGTTTTGGCATTCTTTTTCCTATTGCATCATTTAGTATCCCTTTAACGCCGATTGGACGTATTAAACGTCGATATAAATTGTCTGTTGGGTGCCGATTGGACGTATGCTACGTTAATATAAAAAAGTTTTTGTAAAAATTCGCGAAAAAATACTTATAAGCCTACGAGGTAAAAACTTTTGAATCACGCTTCTTGGGGGATGCTGGGAGCTCACGGATCAAGGCGTTGTTTTGTTTACAATCGTTACCCAGGCGCACAAGCGCGAATTTCTTTCTTCTCCCACTAAAAAACGTCAGTGAAACATCTCAGAAATTATTTTGTCACTGACATAATTTTTGCACCATTTTATATTAGCCGTTACATGGAGTATTATATATGAAAATGTGCGAAATTTCATGTAGAATACAACTGAAAACAACTCATGGTTGTAGCTTTTATCAGTTTTGAAAGATTCTTATATAAATAACGATAAGTGCCAAAATTTCAACCTTCTGTCAACTTTGACTCTACTGAAATGGTAAAAAAAAAACGGAATTGTAAGCTAAAACTCTTATATTTTAGTAATAGTCAATCATTTACCTTTATTTTGCAACTAATTGGAAGTCTCTAGCACAATATTTCGATTTATGGTGAATTTATGAAAAAAAAAAATTTCCTTACGTCCGAAATATTATCGCCCGATTGTCGTAATGTTTGCACCATTTTAAATTAGCCGTTACATAAAGTTTTATTTATGAAAATGTGCGCAATTTAATGTAAAATACAACAACAATATACCCATGGTTGTAGCTTTTATCAGTTTTGAAATATTTTCATATAAATAACGATAAGTCCCAAAATTTCAACATTCGGTCAACTTTGACTCGACCGGAAATGGTCAAAAAACGCAATTTTAACCTAAAACTATTACATTCTAGTAGTATTCAATGATTTACCTTATTTTTGTTTCATCAAATTGGAAGTCTCTAGCACAATATTTCGATTTATGGTGAATTTACGAAATAAACTTTTACCTTATGTCCGCGCAGTAACTCTTCCAAAAAAATCAGAAATTTTTTCGTCCGATTGTCGTAATGTTTGCACCATTTTAAATCCGTTACACAAAGTTTTATATATGAAAATGTGTGCAATTCATGTAGAATACAACAAAAAACAACCCATGGTTGTAGCTTTTATCAGTTTTGAAATATTTTCATATAAATAACGACAAATAGAATAGATTCGTCCTTCTGTCAACTTTAACTCGACCGAAATGGTCGAAAACTGCAATTGTAAGATAAAATACTTACAGTCTAGTAATATTCCATCAATTCCCTTCATTTTGCAACAAACAGGAAGTCTCTAGCACAATATTTCGATTTATGGTGAATTTTTGAAAAATGTTTTTTTTATGTCTGCACGTTACGAATTCATGCATCATTTTGTGATAATATTTGTTCTGTGTTGCCTTGATCATTTTACAATGTGTTATATACCAAAACGATCGCAATTTAGTGTAAAATACAACGAAAAAATAACTCGTTAGCTTTAACCGTTTTGCTCACAGCACGATTTGTATACAATTATATATGAAATTTTTTTTTTTGTGCTGTCATATATCCCAATATTTATATATGATAATGATATTTTATTTTTCATTTCTGATGGTTGCATACTAAACTTCAGGCAATGATAAAAAAAGGAGCCAAAAATGAACTCTAAATCTTAAGAACTAAGGGTGCTGTGATTTTTTGTAAAAAGAAAAATTTCCGCTTCGGCGCTCACTCGCGAGCGCCGCCAGCATACGGGAAACGATTTTTAAAATACCGCTTCGGCGTTTAATGGGTTTTTCGCAATGTTCACTTTATTCATTTTCTTTGTCGGAATATGTTGATTGATGTAAATTTTCTTTATAAGTCTCATGACCACTTGAATTTTATTTGGAACTCCTTCAATTATTTTCATGATGTTTTCTAATGATTTATTCCAGTTTGAAGGATCATATCCTTCCAATATTTGTATGAATACTTTTGTGTCTTTTTGGTTAGGGCTGTTATTGATCTCGTAGATGAGAAATGCCAGTTCCCTTCCTGCTAACTCATCATATTGCAGGTCTTCAAGAAGCGCAAGATTTCTCCATCTCCTACCGCATTCTGAGCTTACCGCCATCTTGATCTGATTTACAATACTTCACTCAGTAAACCAACTTAGTAGACGCTTTATCCTACTATTTTCACACTAATCTTATCGCCGACAATTCACGAACACTTTTAGATATAATTATTTTTCTAGTCGTATGTTAAACGCGTGATATCGGTTGATTTATCAGACTGTGCACAGGTACGTCTCACTAAGCAAAAAAAGAAAAGAGAGAGAGAGAGAGAGAGAGAGAGAGAGAGAGAGAGAGAGAGAGAAATGTATAAAGCTGGATAGGCCATTCGCATCTTGTATATAAGAATATTAATAGACAAATACGCTATAGCTATCAATAAGAGAGAGAGAGAGAGAGAGAGAGAGAGAGAGAGAGAGAGAGAGAGAATAACCCATCTATTCAATCGCAAAACAATGACGGGCGGAAAATAAACACCACCCCCCCCCCAAAAAAAATAAAAAATTAAAAAATAAAAAAAAAATAAAACCGAAACTTATCAGTACAACAAATTATCCCGTAAAGAGAGCCCATGTTAGCCGCGTTCATTACGTCCGAAAAGAAACAGGAATTCGTCCGACCCATTTAGCATAAAACCTCCCAATAGCCGATGCAAATTGTCTGTCAAACACACGCTCCCTTTATTGACTTTCCGAATTCAGAACTACAGGAGGAAGGAGAAGAAAAAAAAATAAAATAAAAATGAGAATATTTAGGATTTGATTGGTCGTCATAGCGAACTCTGCCAAGCCCAAGGTTTTGTTTACATTAAGTGGATTTTCGCGTTATACCATTAGCTGAATTAACATTTGCAAGCATTATACATTAACATATCCAGCTTAAAGTACGGACATTATAATGAGTAAAGCTTCACATTTCAAGCAGAGCTGTGCATTCACGTGGATGTTGGAAACGCCCCCCAACATTCAGCAACATTCTACTTAATTATCAAATTTGAATGTTGAATCTGTCTTCATATTGTTATCAAGAATGCCGTAGGCGCTGGTTTATGATTCTTTAGCTGAAATGGTCTTTGTTGTTTATGAAAAGTATTGCTTTCTGTTCACAAATTATATTGCAAGTATGAAAAATAATATTTTCATTGATATTCACCAAAATAAAACAGAATTTAGATAGATATTAGACATATAGCTACAGAGCTATATAGGTAGTTGAAGATGTATATGTACAACAGACATAATTAATTACCTTTATGCAAGGTCTCACGAACACGCGAATATACACATGCTATATTATATTTATTATTCCGAAAAAAAAAAATATTTTATTAACATCAAACCAACTCTCTTCCAAGACCGTGAAGAATGTGAAAATTTATGAATGAAAAAAAAGTGAGCAAAAATGTATCAATTAAAAATTAATACTTGACATAACCACGAATCATGTCAGAACAAAGATAAATATACCAAAAATTATAAATGCAGAACCAAGGAATTAAAAAAGGAAAGAAAACAGCAATGAATTCCAACGAAGTCAAAGTAATAAAAAGTAATGAAGTCAGAAGAAGCATGGCCCCGTTGAGGCACATGCATATGATAGGAGAGAGAGAGAGAGAAGACGGGTTAAAGGAATGTTTGCGTAGCCCAAATTTTGAAGGCTGTGAATATAAGCACTACGTGAAACGAGGTTGAGAGAGAGAGAGAGAGAGAGAGAGAGAGAGAGAGAGAGAGAGAATGTTCATTTAATCCAAATTTTGCAGGCTGTAAATAAAAGCATTACGTGAAACGAGGGTGGTGTGTGTGTGTGTGTGTGTGTGTGTGTGAGAGAGAGAGAGAGAGAGAGAGAGAGAGAGAGAGAGAGAGAATGTTCAATTAATCCAAATTTTGCAGGCTGTAAATAAAAGCATTACGTGAAACGAGGTTGGTGTGTATGTGTGGTGTTGTGTGTGTGTGTATGTGTGTTTGTTTGTGTGTGTGTGTGAGAGAGAGAGAGAGAGAGAGAGAGAGAGGTAGCAATAAGTCATGCTTCCTCATTTATAAAATGTGATTATGCACCTTTAGAAAAAATAAATGTCATAATGGAAAAAAAAAAATATTCTGACAGTTCCATAATTTTATGTTAAAGACGAACATAAGACTGAAAGTTAACATATGTTATGAAAAACGAACGCCTCTGTATATAAGCAACTTATGCAAGCCT
>NC_061090.1:38649541-38654541 GCF_015104395.2 Macrobrachium nipponense
AGCTGCTAATTGAGACGAATGGAGGAGCTGACTGTAAACAGGGGAGCCTTATCAGAGAGAGAGAGAGAGAGAGAGAGAGAGAGAGAGATTGCAATTAGAGTTAAGATAGTGAAAATGGAGAGGCACCCATTAAGGTTATTGGTCTAATTTCACTGATTTATTGAAGGAGCGTCAAAATTTATCTCTCTCTCTCTCTCTCTCTCTCTCTTCTGTTATATCTATATATAATATATATAATATATATATATATATATATATATATATATATATATATATATATATATATATATATCATATAATATATACAGAGAGAGAGAGAAGAATAGAAATTAAATACCTGAACGTCAAAACCCGTTGCTACAAGAAGCAATGAACGGGATTTATATTAGACATACGTAGGCAGACTTTACTTTCAAGCAATATAATAAAAGGGAAAAATATTTCGCGAATTTTCAAATAACTAATATTATTTTCTCGCAAAGTATTATGGCTGATGTCTTTCAGTGATAAATAATGAAGTGATATAATTAATAAAGTATCTCTTTTTTTCTCCTTTTGTATTCTAAATCTGACGTATTTAAAGAATTGGGTGAATAATAACAACAGAATTCTTGCGAAAATCCTCGAGAAATTTCTTACCCGCCAACTTGAGGCAGCTTACCTTCCTCCCCCCCCCGCCCCCCCCCCCCCATCCAACCCCCCCGCAGGTGGCTTACGCAGCTCCGTAATTTCGCTACTTAATTGAAAGACCCACTTTTGCTGATTAAGAATCTTAAATTTAAGATTATCGTCTTTTCTCTTTTTGCGGATAATAATGAGAGAGAAATTCCCTCATTCTTTTAAAGTGGATTAAAGATGTTCTTTATCGGTGGCAAAGAAGGTAAATTGTTCTCTTTATTGTGTATCGTGTTTTCTTTTAGGAGAAAATTGAAGATTTTATTTGGGCATAAAGGAAAAATTTCATCTGTTCATTAGTCAGTATCTGCTTGTGTAACTAACAAAGGAACTACGGAATCCGTCAAAATAATTCCTGGTTTTCCTTTCAGCTAAATTACGTAAACTCTGACAAATATTATATTGTTGGTGATAAGGAAAATTGACCCCAAGGAAGACTTGAGATAAGGTCGATAGTGACTCGTTTGCCTCTCAGTCTTTTATGGCCGTTGGAAACCGATTAAGAAGCCATTAACAGGGCATCATCTCGTGGAGGTCATAAATTGGGCAATTTACAAGGGCATCATCTCCTGGAGGTCATAAATTAGGGCTATCACCTTTCTCCTCCTCAATTAGAGTATGTCATTGAAGTCTGAGTCTTACGCAGAAGTACGCTTTGGATTATGAAATCAAATCTTCTATTATATTTTTTTCACAGCTGTACCCATATCGTTAGTAATAATGGCTATACACGAATAAATCTCGACCCTAGGGACCCTAAGGATTAAGATTTAAAAGGCCTCCTACTCTCCACCCACGTAGGATTAGGCGTAACAGGCATTGGCCGAGATCCAGTGAAATCTAGCAAGGTATGAACGGTGTTTGAACTCGTCACTTCCTTCCACGCTGGAAGTTTCAGGCAATACCGCTAAGCTACCCTAGTTGTCTCTTTCAAAGATATATATATATATATATATATATATATATATATATATATATATATATATATATATATATATATATATATTCCATCCAGAGTAAAAATAATAATAATAAAAAAGCAAAAAGTCTCTGGACTGAGTTTGATAAGCAATTAAACGAAGCGGCCAAAGTTGACCCCATTAAGAGACGCAAGGATAAATGACAATCGGCAGCGCTTTTTTCTTCTTTCTATCCCTTTTCCCTTTATTATTCCTCCCATCCTTTCTCCTCCTTTCCAACATATCCTCTCCATCACTGGTCTATGGGTGTCCTTCAGCTGTCTCTCCCATGACCGTAAAATTCTTTGCATGTGTTAGGCCCTGTCCCCACTATAGTAGATTCACATCAACCATGTATGTGATGTCTTTTGAAAGACGTATCCCTCAGGAGAGGTGGAATATACATCCTGCCTTTGTGAACTCTCAAGAGAGACTGAGAGTTCCCAGCCCTGTGATTGGCTTATCAACAGCCAACCAGGGGCGTCGTAAGGGACTGGCCTAGACGTCAAATGCGCGGCTGATGTGAATCTATTATAGGCCTTTCGACACTAAGTCCTTTAACAGCGGACAATCTGCTAGGAAAGGACCGTGCGTCGAAAGGCATTTGCCTTTATTTATACATTCACCACGTTTCATACCTTCGTCATTTAGTCATACATACATGCATATATGTATACGTGTGTGTCTATGACTGTGCGTGTCCATGTGAGCCTAAGTCCTTTTTGGAGATTTATTTTGGTCAGCAAAGTCCAAGCGAAGCCGGACGTAATCTCAGACCGTCCATGAATTTAGATGAAGTAGAATGAAAACACAATCTCTCACCTCCCCAACGCAAGAGAAGAGCTCTCGGCCTCGAATAACTGAACTCTTCCCTAAATAAATGCTTCTGCTCGCTTTCTAAATAGTTGCAGTGATTCCCTGATGTTTATTTCTTTGGTATGTTGGGTGCTTTCGCAATGGACAAAGGGTAGGTAATTTGTCATGAGGTTATTTGGTTTAAAATGAATTATTAGTTGGTTCAAAATAATTCTTTAGTTATAAGTAATTATTATTTGGTTTAAAATGATCATCGATTGGTTTAAAATGATTATCCTATGGTTTAACATGATCACCATTTGGTTTAAAATTATCATCATTTGGCTTTAAATGGTTATCATTTGGTTTCAAATGATTATCTTTTAGTTTCGAATTATTATTATTTTGGTTTGAAATGATTATTATTTGGTTTGAAACAATAATCACTTGGTTTAAAGTAATTA
Organism: Macrobrachium nipponense; assembly: GCF_015104395.2. Classification (NCBI taxonomy): domain Eukaryota; kingdom Metazoa; phylum Arthropoda; class Malacostraca; order Decapoda; family Palaemonidae; genus Macrobrachium; species Macrobrachium nipponense. Next base: position 38,652,435 of record NC_061090.1, read on the forward strand.
TCAATTTGTTTGATCTAATTTCCCTCCCTGGTTGAAATCAACTGTTACTTGGTGTAAAATAATTATATGTTTTAGAATGATAATTAATGGGCTTAATTAATGATTGGAGGGTGGATAATGTACACACCAATTTGCAGCCCTTTAGCCTCAGTATTTTTTTTTTATAGATCTGAGGGCGGACAGAGAAAGTGCGGACCGAAAAAAATTGCGGACAGAATAAAGTGCGGACAGAAAAAAGTGTGGACAGAAAAAAGTGTGGACAGAAAAAAGTGTGGACAGAGAAAAAGTGCAGACAGAAAAAAGTGCGGACTTTAAAAGTGCAGGCAGAAAAGAGTGCGGACAAAAGAAATTGTAGGCATAAAAAGTGCGGACAGAAAAAGAGTACGGACGGAAAAAAGTACGGATGAACCAAGCAAAGCCGACACAAGTTTTTTCTTTTCAGAAAAACAAAAAGTCAAATAATTTCTGACTAATTGAGACACTCGTGTCCGAACGGTATTATTTACGGGTGGCGGTGGGTGAGGGATTGGGGGTTGGGGTGGGGGGCTGGGGAGGGACAAACGGACTATTTCATGGCACGTTGATCCCTTTGCTCTCATGGGGACTGACGCACCACTAGCGGTTATCAGGCAGAGAATATTTCTTCTGCTTGGATAAATAAGCAAATGGCTCTCATTCGGTTTACGAGTCACGGTAATGACAGGTTTAAATTTCATCTATTTTACTTTGCATATATTTTATTTGTTTCTTTATGCATTTACTGTTCTATCTATATACTTTTTTATTTTATCTGTTATTATTATTATTATTATTATTTTATTATATTATTATTATTATTATACCTAGGAAGCAGACCCTCTCTCAAGCATACTTTATTAAAAGTAATGGCTACTTCAGCAGCGTTACACTTGTAGAGATTCTTCTCTATTTTGCGAATAGCGGCTTTTTCGGTGCTACTTAAACAGGCTAGTAGAGCGCCTATAGAGGTCATGGTCAAATACAGGGTCAAAATAGGTGTATATATTTGAATTTTACAGATAAACTATGATACCGTAGTCATCAAAGTCATTAACGATTTTCTCTCTCTCTTTCTCTTTCTTACAGCGAGCTTTCGTCTGGAGCTGCTAGACATCCTCGGGCTGGGAAGCTGAGGGTGGACTGATCCATGCTTGTCTCCTGTTGGCTGGTGGCGAGTGAGTCTTCGTTTTCATTGGTTGCCTGAGCCAGGTCTCAAGCCACTTTCTTCGAACCGATGGTTGCGTTGCAGCATATCCTGCAGCCGCCTGGACCTCCTGAGCGGCGCTGTAACGTTGATGGGCGTTGCGCTACGCTGTGGGACGTCACGGCTAATTTGATTTCCATCGGCTGAGGATACGTGGGGGAGTTGTCTTCCGTGGAGTTGTCGTGATCGGTGGTGTCATTGTTGGTGGCAGGTCTTCTCATACTCGCAGGGAGGAGAAATTCTTCCTGCGTCGTATTCAGTGTAGGTTTTATTTGCTGGATGAGGAGCGCCTCCAGCAGGCGCAACCGACGGGCATCAGGGGCCTTCCCGATGATTTTCGTGTTCTGTATGATGGCCTCCTGATGTTTGGTGCGGGTGTGATTCTTGATAGCCCCCTCTTGGGCGTGGCACGAGAGTCTCTTCGACAGTGGCATGGTAATCATAGCTACGTAGGCACCGCTGCATTCGCGGACTGGGCATGTATACTGGTACACTACATGCGTCTGCTTCAGGGATTCTCGTACCTGTGGAGAGGGGTTATTTTTCATAATAAGGTCGCGCGTCCTCCGATTCTGGTAATATATGATTAAGTCGATATTCTTGGTATCGTCAGTCAGGGATACATTTTCAGAAACAATTTTCTTAATGGAGTCCTCTTCTTCACGGTAATGGGATCTCATGAAGGCTTTTTCGTAAAGCTTGATATTATCCTGGGGGCGGGGCTGCGGGCTCTCACTACCGTATCATTTCTCCAGGGCTGTGCGGACTTCCTTGCTGATTAATTTATTTGAGAACCCGTTATTCACAAGTACTTGGGAGGCGCGTTCGAGTTCCTGGTGAGTGTCCTACCAGGTCGAGCAGTGGGAGAGGGCCCCCCTGACAAAG
>NC_061090.1:38659541-38662041 GCF_015104395.2 Macrobrachium nipponense
TTTTACGGATATGTGTGTATACATGTGTATATTCAATATGATGTGTACCCGCAAGTGACCGTTAGTGTAATCGCGCCGTCACGCCAAAAAAAATAAATAAATCAAATAAGAAAAATTTATATAAAAAAAATTCTATTCGTGCGAAAACGAACAGATTCCTTGAAAGAGTTTACACTTTGAAATCCTGTTCCAATCGATGCTAAGGATTCCTTGCCTCCAGATAATACTACGTTTAGAATCTACGATGTCTTAAGTTATAAAAAAATATTCGTATTTTCTTTCTTTACAGTCAATATTTACTATCCTTCCCCCCCTTTTCCATTGAGAACTTTAAGAAACAAAAATTTCCAGCCAGTCTCCTGCGCCTCGAAATTCTGGTTATCGTCTTCGGCATTTTTCGCGTGTCCCCTTTTGGTCATCAAAAGGATCAGATTTCTTTAATCTACGAGGAATATTTTCCTTGCCTGTCGTATGGCAAACCAGAAATAGATATATATATATTTTAATGTATTGAAATGTTCAGATGAAGGAAATCTTAATCGGGTGGGGAATTGTAGCGTCAAAACAAACCTTAACATTTTCTTCTATCCTTAATTCACATTCTTATGCTGACAATATTTCGTACAACTGCCCATCTTCAGGTTATGTGAGAGATTAAGGAGGAACACATTTATAGGCCCCCACCCAAAAGAAAAAAAGAAAGAAAAAAAAAACCCTGAAATGAATATAAAATAATATAATCAATACACAGATAATGATAAAAAAATGTCTCGGCAGAAACATAGCCTAAATTCAGTAAGCCATAAATAAATTTATGGTCAAGTAGAGCCGTGAATCACCGAAGAAAATGAAAGATAAATATGCAATATTTCATTAGAAATTATTTTTCCGTACTGTTTAACATACAGATTATTTATTTTTACATTTTTCATTCTAGTAAATGAATAAATCACAAATATCCTATCTTAAAATTCCTGTATCTTTAACTCAACGCCAAACACCTTTTCCAGACCTTTTTAGGCTCGTCCATAGGGCTTTCCTAACCCCCTCCCCCCAACCCCCAAAAACAACAACAAAGTAGTTAGTAGGCTTACTTCCCCGAGTAAGCAAAAGCGTGAACGTTATTTAAAAATTATGTCTGTTATCATCTGATTTACGTGTAATCTGTACCTGGACAAATTCCTCTCACCGTCCCCTTGAAATAATTACCGCTTCACTAAAGAGGAAATATTGTTACACACCAAGTTAAAAACACGCTCATAATATGATCTACATTTAACGGGAATTCGAATGAAACTGGAAATACAATGTATGCAAAACACTTTCTTTTTGAAATGCACATCTTGCTACGTATTATGAATTCCAACATTATTTCAAATCGAAAATAGAAAATGGGCATGACTTATCCGCTTATCTTCGGGACATTTCTCCAGATTAACTCGATCTCTCTTGAGAGCGAAATGTTTTGCATTAGAGATTTGCTCCTCATCTCCATGAAATGAGAATTGATCATATATTCGGTTTGCTAACTTTGTTGATGCGTCGGTGCCACTGACGTACGTTGCAGGCTGGATGGCTGTGCGCAGTCATTGAATTGAAAGTCACTTTGCATGGAATATTAACTGGCGAGGATGCATTTATGAAGAGATTCTAACTATATGCATATATTATTATAGTATATTGCATGTTTGTGTTCATTTTATGGAATTACCAAAATATGCAGATTATACCTAAGACTCAGAACGACGAAAGGAAGAAAAACGAGCGAAAGAGAGCAAAAGAGAGCAAATGAAAGGAGAAAGAGAGCAAAAGAGAGAAAGGAAGAGAGCGAGAGAGAGAAAAAAGATAGCAAAAGAGAGGAGAAAGGGAGCAATAGAGAAGAAGAAAGAGAGCAAGAGAGAGGAGAAATAGAGCAAAAGAGCGAAAGAAAGAGAGAGAAAGAGATAAAGAGAGAGAAAGAAAGAGAGAAAAAGAGAGAAAGAGAGATCGCAAAAGAGAGAAAGAAAGAGAACAAAAGAGAGAAAAGAGAATGAAAGAGATGAGAAAAAGAGCAAAAGAGAGAAAGAAAAGGCAAGAGAAGAAAGAAAGAAAGAACAAGCAAAGAGAGAGCAGAATAGAGAAAGAAAGAGCAAAAGAGAAGAAAAAGATAGCAACATGGAGAAAGAGAGCAAAAGAGGAGGAAAAAGAGAGCAGAAGAGAGACAGACAAAGAGCAAAAATAGAAAAAAAAGATAGCAACATCGAGAAAGAAAGAGAGCAAGACAGATGAGAGATTTTTTTTTTTTTTTTTTTTTTTCTGAATCAAAGCCATTCCGCTGTTTATTTTCTGCGTTTCTTTCCTTTGCTCCGTTTACCCGCCATCTATTATTTTTCTTTCCTTATATTCCCATCTCTCACTTTTCTCACTTCCTCCCCTTTTTCTCCCCTCGCGCTTATTTCTGGTTCCCCCTTTTTATCGGCGCCTTTGTATAAGTCGTATTTTTCGTATATGTTTCGGGGAA
>NC_061090.1:38669541-38677041 GCF_015104395.2 Macrobrachium nipponense
CAGTAAAGGCTGGCTTGATATTATATATATATATATATATATATATATATATATATATATATATATATATATATATATATATATATATATATATTATATATATACATATATATATATATATATATTTATATATATATATATATATTATTTATATATATATATATATATATATATATATATATATATATATATATATATATATATATATATATATATATATATATATATATATATATATATATATATAGCTTTCAGCTCAAAGATGAAGTAATGCTTCGGGCAACTATAAATCATAATATATTATGCTCAGTATATATGCAGTAAAGGCTGGTATATCCATCTTCTCTCAATTTGATAACTATAAACACATTGCAGAGATAGATACCGAAATTTCCAAATGATTCACTGATATGAATCTGTTCTTTGGTAAGGAAAGATTCCTTACCAGTTCGTCTGAAGGTAACCTTCATTATTTGATATTATGTAACTTTCTCGTGATCTTAAATGGAAAAATAAAGTCCGCGGTAGTATGGATGTAGTACAGGGTGTCCATAAAGTCCCAGTACCACTACAAGTATTTATTGCTCAGAAACCATATAAAATAGAGTAATGCAGTTTTTTATAGAATGAAATACTCTGAATGTAAACTTGAGGAAATGTATAACATTCTACAAAAAACTGCATTTCTGTAGGTTATATGGTTTCTGAGCAATAAATTATTATAATGGTACTGAGACTTTATGAATACCCTCTATCTTGCCATACACAGAAAGCTTTCGCCTCCTTGATCAGTTGGTCTGATTAGCCTGAATAAACGTAGAATTATTACCACATTCAGGGCATTATCTCTGAAAAATGCTCCGCAGTCTCTCTCTCTCTCTCTCTCTCTCTCTCTCTCTCTCTCTCTCTCTCCTTCTGATTATTATAGATATTCCACTTATCAAGATAATTATATATCTTTCGCCGTTATTCAGTCAAAATTATTGGGCGACAATTCACCCTCTGAATCTGACGCCAGTGAACCTGCAATGTTATTGTAGCAAATGGTGCAACCAGACACGAGAGAGAGAGAGAGAGAGAGAGAGAGAGAGAGAGAGAGAGAGAGAGAGAGAATATGTAAGCCTTCGGGGATCTATAATAATAAATTAGGGTAAAATCATTGGACTTTGCAAACATTCTTATATTCGTATAGTTTTATCAATGAAGTCTAGACAGCGTAAACAAGAAAAGAGAGAGAGAGAGAGAGAGAGAGAGAGAGAGAGAGAGAGAGAGAGAGAGAGAGAGAGATAATTATCAAGATAATTATATATCTTTCGCCGTTATTCAGTCAAAATTATTGGGCGACAATTCACCCTCTGAATCTGACGCCAGTGAACCTGCAATGTTATTGTAGCAAATGGTGCAACCAGACACGAGAGAGAGAGAGAGAGAGAGAGAGAGAGAGAGAGAGAGAGAATATGTAAGCCTTCGGGGATCTATAATAATAAATTATGGTAAAATCATTGGACTTTGCAAACATTCTTATATTCGTATAGTTTTATCAATGAAGTCTAGACAGCGTAAACAAGAAGAGAGAGAGAGAGAGAGAGAGAGAGAGAGAGAGAGAGAGAGAGAGAGAGATAATTATCAAGATAATTATATATCTTTCGCCGTTATTCAGTCAAAATTATTGGGCGACAATTCACCCTCTGAATCTGACGCCAGTGAACCTGCAATGTTATTGTAGCAAATGGTGCAACCAGACACGAGAGAGAGAGAGAGAGAGAGAGAGAGAGAGAGAATATGTAAGTCTTCGGGGAACTATAATAATAAAATAGGGTAAAATCATTGGACTTTGCAAACATTCTTATATTCGTATAGTTTTATCAATGAAGTCTAGACAGCGTAAACAAGAAGAGAGAGAGAGAGAGAGAGAGAGAGAGAGAGAGAGAGAGAGAGAGAGAGGAGTACAAAAAAACTTGGTAAGATAAAAAAACATTCCAAATAATTTTGCTAGTGGTCTAAAAATCGTAAACCATTATTATTTTATTATTATTATTATGAGAGAGAGAGAGAGAGAGAGAGAGAGAGAGAGAGAGAGAGAGAGAGAGAGAGAGAGAGAGAGAGAGAGGGAGAGAGAGAGAGAGAGAGAGAGAGAGAGAGAGAGAGACTCTGAAAGCAGTAAAAATAAAATTCGGTAAAATCATATGTCGTGACTGAAAATTTACATTCAAGCAGTTTTGCTAGTACTCTAAAAATCGTGACCAATATTATTATTAATTATGAGAGAGAGAGAGAGAGAGAGAGAGAGAGAGAGAGAGAGAGAGAGAGAGAGACCCTATAAAACCATTCTGAAAGCAGTAAAAGTAAATCCAGGTAAAAACTAATAGACTTTAGAAAAAAAATGCAGTTTTTCTAGTTGTGTGAAAACGTAAACAATTAATAGAGAGAGAGAGAGAGAGAGAGAGAGAGAGAGAGAGAGAGAGAGAGAGAGAGAGATAAGAAGTAAAGGGAAACGCAAAGAGAAGAGATCCCACTTATTAAGAAAAAGATGAACTGATAAATTAACAAATAATAGATAAAATGGTATTAAAATGCAAGGAGAATAGTATTAAGGAAATGACGTATTTCTCCTTCGCTCGAACTTTTGATAGCAACCAATTACGAGATATCTTCCGGCAGGCTGTTCCACCTTCCCCCGGATAGCAACCAGTGAGACTCCGCTAATTCATGATCACCTTAAAACCGAGCATTTGAATTCAGATATTTAACAGCTGACGGGGATCAGTCCCCATCTGCTCAGTGTGAATATTTGAACGTCCTGAATATTGAGAATCCCTGTTCATTATCTGAACATTGAGGGTTCAAAGGCCAGCGTTTCCCATCCCTGTTTGAGTAGAGTGATCGCACAGCTGAATGAGTTTTGTAAATATAGCATTCAGTTCACGCTAACACGATTGAATTCTTTCGTTATTCATCAGGGAAACGTGATGTGGCCAGAGTGAGACGAATCCGAATGGTCTCTGACAGTGGTCACTCATATGATTATTAAAACTCTCTCTCTCTCTCTCTCTCTCTCTCTCTCTCTCTCTCTCTCTCTCTCTCTCTCTCTCTTGGGCTTTCTTTCTCTCCCTGAATCTTCCTCTCTGTCTCTTTTTTTGTCTGTCTGTCTGTTTATCTGCCTCTCTCTCTCTGGGAAATAAAATTTATTAGTGATTTCCTCTCTCTCTCTCTCTCTCTCTCTCTCTCTCTCTCCTCTCTTATGGGAGTAAATCAAGTTAGGAAACCCATTCTATATGTATAAGATAATTTTCTGCATAGTCATTCTTATGTATCCCTTTTTCTTTTTGCAAATCAAGTCCGAAAAACCATTCCATATACAAAATAATTTTTTGCATAGTCGTCTTGTATCATCATTTTTTTTCTTTTATTTTGAAAAGAAAAAAAGTTTAAGGAGACTCTACTCCAACTCCCCAACAGGTCATTGTTGCACTCTAAATCTTGTTTAAAAAAATCAATTTTGGACAAAATAATTTCGAGTATGGTCACTCTGTATTGTCTTCTACCTTTTGTTTTGTTTCGAAAATAGCAAAACATTTAAGGAGACTTTTTCTTAAGCCCCCAAACAGGTCATGGCAGCACCTTCTAGGGTAGTGGCTGGGTCCAGCGGCCTGCCACCCTAAAGAGAATTCAATTAAGAGGAGTCTGGAGGCATCTGTCAAGTCGGGTAGGAGGAGGAGGAGGAGGAGGAGGAGGAGGAGGAGGAGGAGGTCGTGTGTCTTGGTCTCTCTGTCTTCGTCTGTGCCGAAAACAGGAGGTAATTTCATCTTTCACTCCTTCTGGTCCCTTGGGGAAATTCGTCTTGGTGTTCCTTAGTTTTTTTTAATTTTTTTATTTTTTACTTTTCTAATAATCTAATAATCGAAAGATTGTTTTCTGAATTTGATTTCATATGTAGAACCACGAATTATTTTGGCCTGTCTTTTTTCCCAACATTTGAAGTACTGTCGTTTAAGGTTTACTTTATATATAACTTTATGTATAAATAATCTCTCTGTTTGGGTAACTTTGCGAGCCTGCTTATTGGCCATGAAATTGACGAATATAGCTTTCCCTAAATATGTACGTTTTCGTGCATAGATGGATATGTGATTAAGCTTTTTTTTCTAAGGTCATCAATAGGCAGAATTCTTGATTCATACCTGAAAAAAAGGAAAAAAATATCCGAAGTATAATTGTAAGTTCTAATTGAAGAAGCCATTTTAGATAGATAAGATTTCGTATCAACCTGTTAAACACTGATATAAAATGCAATAAGTCGTTGAATCCAGCGAATGTTAGTATAGTGGGATCAATATTTTGTACAAGCAATATATATAAAATTTAATGTGCAGATGCACAGAAGAAAATACTAAAGAAAGATACAAGATCACAAAAAACAAAAATCAGCATTGACGTAAAACATCATATGTAATGTTACATCATATCAAATCTTTTGAATAATTGAACGCCTTTATTAGCATAAAAATTATTAACTTCATCCTTTATGCAGAAATATGAAAAATTGGTTGTCAGTTTTTCTGAATAGCTCTGGTTGACAGATGCTTCGAATTAGATGAAAATGTTTTATAACCTTTCTGTCTGTCTGTCTGTCTGTCTGTCTGTCTGTCTACTCTCTCTCTCTCTCTCTCTCTCTCTCTAGAGGTATTCTTTTGTCAATTTCAGTGATCAGCTAACGAAAATGTAACAACAAACGAATTTAACAAATATCTAACAAAGCTTAATAAATAACATCAGGTTAAAAAACAATAGAAAATATTCACAAGATTAGAGAAGGAAATTGTTGTTATTCTTCACGTTTTCTAGTTAAATCTAAACTATGTATATTAGCCTTTCAACGGTAAAAAATGTTTAGATTTATGGCGTATAACCTTTATACTGACAATTAATTTAGTGGCCTCATAAAAAGAAAAACAAAAGAAAAAAAAAATCATATCACTTCAGATGAACTGAGAAGAGAAAAATAACAGAAATTCTTATTTTGGAATAACATTCTCTGTGTAAATATTTTATACCGATATCCTCATTTGAGAAAAACATTCCTTTCGTAACAGTAAGAAATCCTATACATAAACAAAGCATATCTCTCTAAATCAATGTCGATGAAGTATTCACATTAAATTTCTCTTTCGTAACCAAATATATCCCGAGAGAAGAAAGTTGAGGCACTTAATTTGTATTCAGAGGGAGACAAAAAGCACAATCCGTGAAATTAGTGTTCCGTCCGAATCAACTTGTTCTGCTCCCGATAGGAATGAAACAGAGGTGTTCCCTTTGGAATGGCTAGCGAGCTGGAACTGGCGAGGAAAGGGTGAATGTGAGGTGAGGAGTAGAAATGGGAGATGAGGAAATGAAGGGAGTAAGTGGGAGAGAAGGACGAGGGAAAGAGAGGGAAATTTTACCAAGTTAAAAATGGACGTGGCATGAGTTGAAATAAACAAGGCATGATCCGACCTCCAGCTTATCTGAGGCGAGGGCTAAAATTTGCGGTCAAATAGAGCGTTGTTTCGCCGACGAAAATTAAAATAAATAAGTCAATTTTCATTAGAAGTAATTGTTCTGTACTGTTTAACAAGCACATTACTTAGGTTTTACATTTTCATTCTCATAAATAAATCCTAAATATCCTATCCTATAATTCCTGTGTCTTTAACTCAACGCGAAACAACTTTTTCAGACTTTTTTTAGGCTTTTTAACAGACCTTTCCTACCCGCCAAACAAGAATAACAACAGCAAGAACAACAACAACAAAGTAGTTTGTAGGCTTTCTCCCCGAGTAAACGAAAAAAAAGGCTAATTAACGTTCCTTTCTTTTCTGCTCATAGTAAATGGATGATAATAAAAAAAAAACTAATAAAAATTAGTAACATAAAATAGTAGAAAAAACAGTAATAATAGTATCAGTAATGCATAATAATTAATTGTCAATCAACGAATAAAAGGCTATTAAATAAAGAAAAAATATCAAGCAGTTTCTATGTTCTCAAAATGAATTATGCAATTATTCTAACTTCATTTATTCAAAGATTAAAAATGTAAGGAATAGTTTTACTGGTATCTCTCTCTTTGTCTGTCTGTCTGTCTGTCTGTCTCTCTCTCTCTCTCTCTCTCTCTCTCTCTCTCTCTCTCTCTCTGGGTTTTAAGTTTCAATTTTTGAATATCCTGTTTTCCACTTGTTATTGAATTATAGTTACAATTTTCTCTTTTGAAGAAGAATGTTCCAAACAGAAAGTTATGGTCTACAATAGATCAAAGGAGAAGTCTAACTTATACAAAATTAGATTTTGAAAATTTTTTTAGTAATTACACTAACTCATTTTAAGAACGTTACATTGTCTATCTATTTATTTTTTTACTAGTAATTTTGTTTATTTATAAACAAAATAATTCGTAAAAAAACAGAAATACGACGTTCCTAAGATGAGTTGTGAAATAACTAGCTTTTATGAAAATCTAATTTTGTACAAGTTAGACTTTTGTTTTGATCTACTGTAGAACTTTGCTTTCTTTTGGGAACTTTCTTCTTCATAAAAGGAAAAAGTGTAACTCTATAATTCAATAACAGTTGGAAAACAGGATGTTACTAAAAAATAACAAACTTTCACACCCAGAGAGAGAGAAATGCCAGTAACAACTATTCATTACATTCTTTGTTATTATTCTTTGAAAAAAATTATTTTGAAAAGTTAAACTTTATTTCTTTATTTAATAATTTTTAAAAATCTATTTTGACCACTCTTTTCACCCGAAATTAATATTACTTAAGAGACTCAAATTTCACATCAATATCTTTCCATCGACTTCGAAGCTTTGGATATCTAACCCTTCCTCTGTTTTTCCTGAAACCATTAACTTTTATAAATAACATTTCTTTCCTGGTTAATGATTATGTTGATCAATTCCCATAGATATAGATATGTTTAAAGATTTATAGTAGATCAAACCAACTCACGAATGCTACATTGAATCCATTCGTATCCAAAGACCACAAAATCCAAATTTACATTTCAGTTTTCGAAGGTAATTGACCCAGATCCCCAGAGCTCGAGATGATACACGTCTCTATGGAAATGACCCAGACGAGACTGTTTCCATAAACAACAACAAAAAAAAAGAAAAAAAAAAACGTGAGAAATGCACTGAACAATCGAGTTTTCTGTACAGCGTGCAATCAAGGCCACTGAATATAGATCTATCTTTCGGTGGTCTCGGTATAATGCTGTATGAGCCGCGGTCCATGAAACTTTAACCATGCCCCTCTCATGACCTGGCCTATATTGTTGTCAGACGCACGATTATGGCTGACTTTAACCTTAAATGAGATAAAAACTACCGAGGCTAAGGGGCTGCAATTTGGTATGTTTGATGTTTAGAGAGTGGATGATCAACATACCAATTTGCAGCTCTCTAGCCTCAGTAGTTTTTAAGATTAGAGGGCGGACAGAAGAAAAGTGCCGACA
>NC_061090.1:38682041-38694541 GCF_015104395.2 Macrobrachium nipponense
CAACTTATCAAAGCTAGATCTAATGAACCCTGACGAAAAAACAGACTCATTTATGAAATAATATTATTTCTTGCTCATTCAACGGTGTTCGCGTGAAATGAAATAAAGTAGTAATGGAAACTAGACCAATTGGATTTTCAGATTTCCAGCCAGTAAAAAAAAAAAAAATAAAAAAAAAAAAAAGAAAAAAAAAAAAAAAAAGAAACAAGAGCGGATATTACGATGGAATCGCGCGAGTTATAAGATAAAAATTGTCCCATAAAACTGCGATAGAATTGAATGCAGTCTTTTTCAGATATCGGAATCCTGGAATTCTTGGAATTCTTCTGGTTGGTATTAGTGGATCAATTGGTTTGTTTTTGTCCTAAGAATTTGATTAAACGTTACGAGATGTTTTACTTGTGATCAAGTTAGATACGTAGAGCGAAATGCTGGACCTGGATCTCTGTCTCTCTCTCACCTTTCTTTCTCCTTTTCTTCTAAACTTGGCTTCTCTTTCTCTCTCTCTTACTCTCTATCTTGTTTTATCTCTCTCTCACTCCTCTCTCCACATGGCTTACTCTCTCTCTCTATCTCTCTTTCTCTCCTTCTTCTCTAACTTTTGGCTTCTCTCACTCTCTCTCTGTCCTCCCCTCTCACTCTCCCTGTCTCTCTATATCTCTGTCTCCCTTTTTCTCTCCCTTCTTTCTCCTTCTCTTCTAAACTTGGCTTCTCTGTCTGTCTGTCTGTCTCTCTCTCTCTCTCTCTCTCTCTCTCTCTCTCCTGTATCTGCGAAAACATGTAAATTGTTGTCATCAGACCACAAAATGAGGAACCCTTTTCATTTTCATTTTGAAAGCTTTCTTCCATTTCCGCTTTTTTTATTATATATATATATATATATATAATATATATATATATATATATTATATATATATACAAATATATATACACACACACACACACATACATATGCACATGTATGTAGATTATTTCAATACTAGCCACCTCACTTTATTGTAGTATGTAACATTACACCGAGTATCAAAATTTAGAATTTCGAAAAATTATTACCTACGAAACTTGCATAAATTTTTATCGGGAAGTAGATCTTAAATTCTATTCAGCTTTTATCATTCCTTTCATGTCCTGTGAAGATAAAATCACGCTCGATTAAAAAAAAGTATTTATAGGTTAACAGTAAAAGATTTTACGGAAGTGAAAAAAATCAATTCAAATATACTTTACTTATCGAAAGTTCATTGTTCTGAAATTCTGATTGAGCTTTGTACTGAAGTGGTATCCAATTAATACGATAATTATCCAGCAATACGATCTCGAAAATTATAATTCCATATCGAATTATTTGATTATTATTATGCAGAGGATGAACCACTGCTAATATGATACAAGCTATAAGGGCCACTGACTCGAAATTCAAGCTTCCAATGAATATTATGGTGTCCATTTGAGAAAGGTTACAGAAAATAATAGGAAATACAGAATGAAGATCTCAGCCATTAAAAAAGATAAAGATGAACTAATGAATTAATAGATAAATAGATGGAAATGTGAAAAAAAATTTAAAATACGAGATGAATTGTATTGGGATAGTAGTGCATTGCATCTTCCCTCGAGCTTCTGGCTCTTGAGAATGTTAAATTATTTTATACGTCTGAAGAGAAAGCGAATTTTAAATCCTTAAAGGTAATAGGAAATAGGAATGAAGAGATTAGCCATTAAAAAAAAATAATAAGTTAATAGATAAAAAGATGGAAATAAAAGGTAATTTTTTTTGGTATAGTAATGCTTGGCATCTTCGATTGAACTTCTGAGGCTTGAGAAAGTTAAATTATAGGTCTGAAGAGAAAGTGAAAGTTTAATCCTTCGTATAACGAGTGAAAAAAAAAAAAGAATTGGCTGAATGGAAATGTCAATTCGACATGGAACTTTCTGAAATGTTAATCGAAAATAAAAGCGGAAATGGAAGAAAGCTTTCAAAATGAAAATGACAAGGGTTCCTCATTTTGTGGTCTGATGACAACAATTTACATGAGAGAGAGAGAGAGAGAGAGAGAGAGAGAGAGAGAGAGAGAGAGAGAGAGAATACACATGTATGTGAGAGAGAGAGTGAGAGAGTGAACAAGCCATATGCAGAGAGAGAGAGATAAAACAAGCGAGAGAGAGAGAGAGAGAGAGAGAGAGAGAGAGAGGGGGAGCGAGAGAGAGAGAGAGAGAGTAGAAGCCGAAGTTTAGAAGAAATGGAAAAAGAAGGGAAACAGAGAGAGAGAGAGAGAGAGAGAGAGAGAGAAAGCTGACCTTGTTTTCAATTAAAGCCTCGAGCAGCAGAGAGTTTACCTGTCATTAAACGGAAGACTGGAGTCATATCGGAGCCAACTCCTCCCGTGAATAGCGGCCGGAGGTGTGAGCATGAAGTTAAATGACTCCTTTGGCTGCGGAGGGAGATCTGTATGAAGACTCAGGGGTCCCACCAGTTCGAATTACCAAGCCTTGAGGGGAGATTGTTTCGGTGCAGCGATCAGCCTCTGAGGTGGCTTCAAGGGGAAGATTGCGAGACAATTACATTCATTGGAAGTTTTGCGAAGATGGGATGATTCCAGAGTCTGTGGTATTTGGTGCTACATGATATGGAAATATGATCTTTCGTGAATTGGACATTTAGTTTACTTTACACTTTTTTGTATATCATATACATTACTATACAATGTGTAATAAGAAATAGGAGAGAGTTAGTTATATATATTTACAAAATGGGAGAGAGTTAGTTATATATATTATTATACAAAAATGGGAGAGAGTTAGTTGATATTAGGTTACAAAAATGGGAGAGAGTTAGTTATATTATCTTTAGACAAAATGGGAGAGAGTTTAGTCTTATATATATTTACAAAATGCGGGAGAGGAGTAAGTTATTATATATTATACAAAATGGGAGGGAGCAGGTTAGTTATATATATTTACAAAATGGAAGAAAGTTAGCTATATATATTCATAAAATGGGAGAGAGTTTATTTATACTATATTTACAATTGAGGAGTTAGTATACATTTTACAAATGGCAGAAAGTTGAGCTATATATATTTATAAAATGGGAGAGAGTTAGTTACATATATTTATAAAATGGGAGAGAGTTAGTTATATATATTTACGAAATGGGAGAGAGTTAGCGATATATATCTTCATAAAATGGGAGAGAGTTTGTTATATATATTTACAAAATGGGAGAGAGTTAGTTATATATATTTATAAAATTGGAGAGAGTTAGTTATATATGTCATAGTATGCTAGATGACAAAAAAAAATAAATCTTAAAAATATCACGGAATCTGTAATTTAGATAACATTGCACATTATTAAGATTAATATATACATCACTATTTATACAAATGGAGAATATTTAGCAATCTATGCTATGATATATTAGATAACATAAAAGATGACAATTATTATTATTATTATTATTATTATTATTATTATTATTATTATTATTATTATTATTATTATTCTGAAGATGAGCCCTATTAGTATGGAACAAGGCCGCAGGGGGCCACTAACTTTAAATTTAATCTTCCAAAGAATATTACATGAAGTTGAGAATTTTGGTAACATTACAAATTATCAAAATAATGTTAATTAAATTTATACAAGAAGGGGTAGGCTGTAGCGTGAGAGGGAATTTGACCAATTCAAGTCATGTGATAATAGGTAACACTTAGAAATGACTCGAAATTGGAAATTTTGTCCATTATACAGAATGCACATTAATTAGAATATGCTCTTGGTATCAGGAGTCTTTAAACGTAGTTAGAAATCTAGTTATGTATGAGTAAATCTGTACAGATAGCTTTCGGGAATCTATTCGGTTCCCATTTCCAGTGACTGAAAATGGAAATCGAACAGATTCCCGAAAGCTATCTGTAGAGATTTAGTTTTAATATAAACAGGATGGAAAAAAGCCATCCTATTTATATTGAATCTATGGCGTTCCAGATAATACAACCTTTCTGTGTACTTACGGATTTAGTTTTAGATACATGTACTCATACATAACTGTGGACTTGTCTCTCCATAATGCGTAGTATTACGTTCATTACCATTTATATCAAGTTGTACGAATACTTAGACATTCTAAGACGCACAAACGAGCGTAATGCAAAAAGAAATGAAGACCGATCGACGAAAATTCATACGAGGGAGAAAGCAGGGAAAAATCGCGCAGCTGTTGAATTCGCGATGAGATGAATTAGGGAAGAGGAAATGAATTTTTCCAGGCAAAATAAAATGAGGAGAGGCGTGGAAGATGTATACAGACAGACAGAAAGAGCAAAAGAGATAACCCAGCTATAAACAAATCATAAGAAAAAAAGAAAAACTCGAAATAAAAATCCTTTTCAAGGCAAAGCACAGAACAGAAGAATAACCTTCAAATAGCGGCGACTTCAAAAAAAAAAAAAAAAAAAAGAAAAAAAAAAAAAAAAAGAGAGAGAGAGAGAGAGAGAGTTTATCGTCTTGGCTCTGGTTGGGAAGAAAGACTCTCTCTCTCTCTCTTCTCTCCCTTTCTCTCTCTCTCTCTCTATCTCTCCTCTCTCTCTCTCTCTCTCTCTCTCTCTCTCTCTCTTTTTTTTTTTTTTTTTGAAGTCGCCGCTATTTGAAGGTTATTCTTCTGTTCTGTGCTTTGCCTTGAAAAGGATTTTTATTTCGAGTTTTTCTTTTTTTTTCTTATGATTTGTTTATAGCTGGGTTATCTCTTTTGCTCTTTCTGTCTGTCTGTACACCTGATTCTCTCTCTCTCTCTCTCTCTCTCTCTCTAAAACTGGATTTCTCTGTATCTGTCTGTCTGTCTGTCTGTATGTTTCTGTCTATACACCTGGCTCTCTCTCTCTCTCTCTCTCTCTCTCTCTCTTTAATCCTGGCTTTCTCTGTGCATGTCTGTCTGTTTGCCTCTCACTCTCTCTGTCTCTTTACCTGATTCTCTCTCTCTCTCTCTCTCTCTCTCTCTCTCTCTCTCTCTCTCTCTCTCTAAAACTGGCTCTATTTGTTATCTTTCTGTGCTCTTCTATCTTTACAGCTGACTCTCTCTCTCTCTCTCTCTCTCTCTCTCTCTAAACCTGGCTTACACTGTCTCTGTCTGTTTGTCTGTCTTTCTCTACACCTGACTCTCTTTCTCTCATCGTTTTCGCCTCGCTCCTCTCTCTCTCTCTCTCTCTCTCTGGTCTTAGTTGCCTACCCCTTTATTTATGCCGGGAAACATAACGACCACCTAGGTGGCAGCACTGCTTGCTTACAGGGCACAAACATCACAAAGCATAACCTCTGTTGTTGAATTCTTGATAAACGCACAGGCAGGGTAATGAAGACAGATTATGCTCCCATAAGCTCACAAATTACCTAAAGAAATGCAAGGAAACTTTAAGAATAGCAGTGGGAGAGGAGAGAGAGAGAGAGAGAGAGAGAGAGAGAGAGAGAGAGAGAGGGGGGGGGGGGGGGTGGATGTGCAACGGTAATGAGGATAATATTCCTATTGAAAATAGTTAGTGTTGGGGATTACAGAACCAGCAATAGTAGAAAGTGCATTTATTAATGATATCCGATTTGCTCTCTGAACACTATGAATATACTTTTGCTCTAAGTATATCTAATGCCATCTTAAATCTTGAAAGTCTTTTTTTAATATTACAGATATTCAGCTCTTCATTGCTACGTGACGTTGGACATACTATGAGGTTCCAAGCATTTGTTTTTATAATGAGTCAAATTACACTTACACGAGAACAGGGTAAGAGATTACTTTCAGGTATTTTTTTATATAAAAACGGGATGTGTATTAGTGTATTAATTTATTCCCTTTTAAAGGGTAATATACTTGATATACTAAGCCTTCAGTTATTGCGATATTTTAAGAATTAAAGTACAGAGCACCATGATATACTTCCTATATCAGGAGTACGATACAATCTAAGATTTATATAAATATTTCCGGCAATATCGACGCGATAGGTTTACCGGTGAGTTCACAAACTGCCAATTTATTTACCTCCATCTTTCCATGAGAAGGTTCTTAGGCAGAAGTGATTTTCATTCACTGCCAAAAACGTCTGTTATCTCAGACGGATTTAATTCTGACGGCAATTCATAAAGAATGATCTAAAGTGCTTTAAAACGCCACCTTAAACACATCCGGTCAGGTCAGGGGCAAAACTGAAAACCTACTTACTATAAACACTGCTGAGTCCCGGAAGCTCTTCACAGGACGAATCAGAAATGGAAAGAGACTGTCTATTTAGACGTTTCCTCTTTTCGACTTCCTCTTCGAATAAAATGTTCCGTACATTACACCTTGCTCTATCTTCCCTACTCTTTTTTTTATCTAATGTTTTTTTTTTCTTACTTACTGGCAGCGAGACTCCGAGATTAGTCATTTGTCTTCATGAGAAATTCATGAGAGAAGCGATGGCTGAAGTAGCATGCATTAAATATCATGAATATTTTACGATTGGGAGATGGAGTAATTGTTTAACCTGGCGGGTTATTAGTCAATAAGCACGTACTAAAAAAACAACATAAAAAACAAAGAGAGATAGAGAGAGAGGAAAATGGTTTGCACTCAAGAATGTAAGGACGTGGGTCATAGAACTTTTTTGACTTGATAGCTAGAGAAATAGACAAAGATAGATAGACGAAAAGGTAGATAAATAAATAAATAAATAAGTAAATAAACAGTTTGAGAGATTGGCAACTAAATAAGGAGAGAGAGAGAGAGAGAGATAAATGGTTTGTACCGATGAATGTAAGGACGTAGGTCATAGAACATTTGAGCTAGAGGAATAGACAAAGATAGATAGACGAAAAGGAAAATAAATAAATAAATAATAGATAGATAAATAAATCAAAAAGATAGATTGAGAGATTGAGAAATAGATAAGAATAGAGAAAGAGAGAGAGAGAGAGAGAGAGAAATAATTTGGAGTCGTAGAACCATTGCGACTACTTTCCTCCCTTGTTTACGAAAGACCTATTATTATTATTATTAAGAATGACAGCATCCGTGGAGGTGATTTTATATAGCAAGGTCTTAACGTAATTGTTCTGAATAAAATGCCTATTTTGCTTTGTGTAATGTAAATATGGCGTGCGATAGCCGTAGGGGTTTAAGTCTCAACGTAAAAGGGCGTAGCGGATATCCAACGTTTCCATACGTATCGTTTTAACCGAATTATACTTGGCAGCGGGTCTTCTCCTTAATGTATTATTATTATTATTATTATTATTATTATTATTATTATTATTATTATTATTTGTGTAACAAAAGCCACAATTATAAAGTAAACAAACTATACTACTATATTAAAATAGAATAATTTACAGAGTAGTATAGTTTATTTACTATATAATTGTGGATTTTATTACACAAATTGTTTTTCATAAGATTCTGAATATCTTAGCATTCTTATTAGTATTATTTTTTTTCTATCACAGTCCTCTAATTCGACTAGGTGGTATTTATAGTGTGGGGTTCCGGGTTGCATACCTGCCTCCTTAGGAGTCATCACTTTCTTACTATGTGCGCCGTTCTAGGATCACATCTTCTGCCATGAGTCCTGGAGCTACTTCAGCGTCTAGTTTTTCCAGATTCCTTTTCAGGGATCTTGGGATCGTGCCTAGTGTTCCTATGATTATGGGTACAATTTCCACTGGCATATCCCATATCCTTCTTATTTCTATTTTCAGATCTTGATACTTATCCATTTTTCCCTTTCTTTCTCTTCAACTCTGGTGTCCCATAGTATTGTGACATCAATGAGTGATACTTTCTTCTTCATTTAGTCAATCAACGTCACGTCTGGTCTATTTGCACGTATCACCCTATCTGTTCAGATACCATAGTCCCAGAGGATCTTTGCCTGATCGCTTTCTATCACTCCTTCAGGTTGGTGTTCGTACCACTTATTAGTGCAAGGTAGCTGATGTTTCTTGCACAGGCTCCAGTGAAGGGCTTTTGCTACTGAATCATGCCTCTTTTTGTACTGGTTATGTGCAAGTGCTGGACATTCGCTTGCTATGCGGTTTATGGTTTCATTTTTCGTATTGCACTTCCTACATATGGGAGAGATGTTATTTCCATCTATCGTTCTTTGGACATATCTGGTTCTTAAGACCTGATCTTGTGTCGCTGTTATCATTCCTTCACTTTCCTTCTTGAGCTCTTCCCTCAGTAGCCATTGCCACGTGTCATCGCTGGCTAGTTCTTTAGTCTGTCTCATGTATTGTCCGTGCAGTGGTTTGTTATGCCAATCCTCTGTTCTGCTTTTCTTTCTCCTGTCTGTATATTTCTGGGTCTTCGTCTACTTTTATCAGTCCTTCTTCCCATGCACTCTTGAGCCACTCGTCTTCACTGGTCTTCATATATTGCCCCAGTGCTCTGTTCTCGATGTTGACGCAGTCCTCTATGCTTAGTAGTCCCCTTCCTCCTTCCTTTCGTGTTATGTATAGTCTGTCCGTATTTGCTCTTGGGTGCAGTGCTTTGTGTATTTTCCTATGTTTCCTCGTTTTCTGGTATATGCTGCGAAGTTCTGCCTTCGTCCATTCTACTATTCATGCGCTGTATCTGATTACTGGCACTGCCCATGTGTTTATGGCTTTTATCATATTTCCGGCGTTGAGTTTTGACTTGAGTATCGCCTCAAGTCCTTGCATATATTCTTTCCTGATCGTGTCCTTCATCTCTTGGTGTTTTATATCCCCTCCTTCCATTATTCCTAGGTATTTGTATCCCTTCTCATCTTTGTGTTTGATGCTGTTCCCATCTGGTAGATTTATCCCTTCAGTCCTTGTTACTTTGCCCTTTTGTACGTTGACTAAGGAACATTTTTCTATTCCAAACTCCATCCTGATGTCCCCAGATACAATCCTTACAGTCTGGATTAGGGTATCTATTTCCTTGATGCTCTTACCATACAGCTTGATGTCGTCCATGAACATCAGATGGTTAATTCTGTTGCCTCTTTTCTTGAGTTGGTACTTAGAATCCATCTTCTGCAGTACTTTTGTCATGGGAATCATGGCTACTACGAAGAGTAGTGGGGATAGTGAGTCGTACTGGAAGATCCCTCTCCTGATATTAACCTCTGCTAGTCTTATTCCAGAGCTTGTAATTATTGTATTCCAGTTGCGCATTGTATTTTTTGAGGAAGCTGTTGGTGTTTTCCTCTGCCCCATATATTTTCAGGCGTTTTATTAGCCATGAGTGTGGTACCATGTCGAAGGCTTTCTTATAGTCTATCCATGCCATGCTTAGGTTGGTTTTCCTTCTCCTACTGTTCTTCATTACCATTTTGTCTATCAGGAGCTGGCTATATTTCCCTTACTCTTGTCTTTCTGGACTAAGGATGTTCTTCCTGCGGTCATCCATTTGGGAGCAGGGTGATTTGTGATACAATGCTGGAGTTGTTCTGCTATTCGTGGGTGTAGGGCCTTGAAGTTTTAGAGCCAGTATCCATGGACTTCATCGGGGCCTGGGGCTTTCCATTGGGCATTTTCTTTAGTTGGTGTGTGACTGTGTCTGTCGTGATGTCAGTGAATCATTAATTATTATTATTATTATTTTTTTTTTTTTTTTTTTTTTTTTTTTTTTTTTTTTTTTTTTTTTCGCTCTATCACAGTCCTCCAATTCGACTGGTGGTATTTTATAGTGTGGGGTTCCGAGTTGCATCCTGCCTCCTTAGGAGTCACCACTCTTCTTACTATAGTGTGCCGTTTCCTTTTAGGATCACACTCTTCTGCATGAGGCCCGGAGCTACTTCAGCCTCTAGTTTTTCTAGATTCCTTTTCAGGGATCTTGGGATCGTGCCTAGTGCTCCTATGATTATGGGTACGATTTCCACTGGCTATCCCATATCCTTCTTATTTCATTTCATATCTTGATACTTATCCAATTTTTCCCTCTCTTCTCTTCAAACTCTGGTGTCCCATGGTATTGCGACATCAATGAGTGATACTTCTTTCTTGACCTTGTCAATCAACGTCACGTCTGGTCTGTTGCACGTATCACCCTATCCGTTCTGATACCATAGTCCCAGAGGAGCTTGCGTGATCGTTTTCTATCACTCCTTCAGGTTGGTGCTCGTACCACTTATTACTGCAAGGTAGCTGATGTTTCTTGCACAGGCTCCAGTGGAGGGCTTTTTTGCTACTGAATCATGCCTCTTTTTGTACTGGTTCTGTGCAAGTGCCGGGCATTCACTTGCTATATGGTTTATGGTTTCACTTTTCATATTGCACTTCCTACATAGGGAGAGATGTTATTTCCGTCTATCGTACTTTGAACATATCTGGTTCTTAGGGCTTGATCTTGTGCCGCTGTTATCATTCCTTCAGTTTCCTTCTTTAGCTCTCCCCTCTGTAGTTATTGCCAATTGTCATCGCTGGCTAGTTCTTTAGTCTGTCTCATGTATGTCCGTGCATTGGTTTGTTTGTGCCAGTCTTCTGTTCTTTCTGTCTTTCTCCTGTCTCTGTATATTCTGGGTCTTCGTCTGCTTTTATTAGTCCTTCTTCCCATGCACTCTTTAGGCCACTCGTCTTCACTGGTTTTCAGATAGTGCCCCAGTGCTCTGTTTTCGATGTTGACGCAGTCCTCTATACTGAGTAGTCCTCTCCCTCCTTCCTTTCGTGTTATGTATAGTCTGTCCGTATTTGCTCTTGGGTGTAGTGCTTTGTGTATTGTCATATGTTTCCTGGTTTTCTAATCTATGCTGCGAGTTCTGCCTTCGTCCATCCACTATTCCTGCGCTGTATCTGATTACTGGCATCTGCCCATGTGTTTATGGCTTTTATCATATTTCCGGCGTTGAGTTGTGACTTGAGTATCGCCTTGAGTCTCTGCATATATTCTTTCCTGATCGTGTCCTTCATCTCTTGGTGTTTTATATCTCCTCCTTCCATTATTCCCAGGTATTTGTATCCTGTCTCATCTATGTGTTTGATGTTGCTCCCATCTGGTAGCTTTATCCCTTCAGTTCTCGTTACTTTGCCTTTTTGTATGTGACTAAGGCGCATTTTTTCTATTCCAAACTCCATCCTGATGTCCCCAGATACAATCCTTACCAGTCTGGATTAGGGTATCTAATTCCTTGATGCTCTTACCATACAGCTTGATGTCGTCCATGAACATCAGATGGTTGATTCTGTTGCCCTCTTTCTTGAGTTGGTACCCGGCCATCCATCTTCTGTAGTACTTTTGTCAAGGGAATCATGGCTACTACGAAGAGTAGTGGGGACAGTGAGTCGCCCTGGAAGATCCCTCTCCTGATATTAACCTCTGCTAGTCTTATTCCAGAGCTTGTAAGTATTGTATTCCAGTTGCGCATTGTATTTTTGAGGAAGCTGATGGTATTTTCCTCTGCCCCATATATTTTTTTTCAGGCATTCTATTAGCCATGTGTGTGGTATCATGTCGAAGGCTTTCTTATAGTCTATCCATGCCATGCTTAGGTTGGTTTTCTTCTCCTACTGTTCTTCATTACCATTTTGTCTATCGGAGCTGGTCTTTTGTGCCCCTACACTTCTTCTGCAGCCTTTCTGTTGGTGGGGGATGGTGTTTGTCTCCTCTAGTAGTTGTATAGCCTTTCACTGATGATACCTGTAGTAACTTCCACATTATTGGTAGGCAGGTGATAGGCCTGTAGTTACTGGCTATATTTCCCTACTCTTGTCTTTTGTACTAAGGATGTCTTCCTCTGGTCATCCATTTGGGTGCTTGGTGATTAGAGATACAATGCTGGAGTTGTTCTGCTATTCGTGGGTGTAGGGCCTTGAAGTTTTTGAGCAGTATCCATGACTTCATCGGGACCTGGGGCTTTCCAGTTTGGCATTTTCTTTAGTTGGTGTCTGACTGTGTCTGTCGTGATGTCTGTGAATCTTTGTTTTATCTCCTTGTTTCTTCTTCCTTGACTTCCTGGAGCCATGTTGCATGTTTGTTGTGTGATACCGGATTGCTCCATATGTTTTCCCAGAGTGTCTTACTGGTTCGGCTTCAGGAATTTCTGGGTGGTTGTCTTCCCCTCTTAGTTGGCTGTATAGTCTTTTCTGGTTGGTTCCGAATAGTTTGTTCTGTTGGTATCCCTTATTCCTGTTCATGTACCGTTGGATCTTATGTGCTTTGGCCTTAAGCCTCTGTTTTACATCTTCTAGTGTTGTTTGTTTAGTCCCCTCTCTTGTACTTTGTATTTCTCGTTGAGTTCCTCCCTTGTTTTCTTGCTTCCTAGCCTTTTTTCTGCCATCTCTTTCAGTTTACTCAAGTCAGATCTCATCACCATGATTTGCTTTTCCAGGCGCCTTTTCCAAGGAGGTTGCTGTTTTGGTTTTCTGTTAGGTTGGTTGTGCTGGTGGTGTTGGTGTGCGAATTCCCATCAGTTCTGCTACTAATCTTGCTCCTGCACATGTCAAAGTTATTTGTTTCTGTGATATGGTGGTGTGTATTATGCCATTATTTCATTGACCTCACT
>NC_061090.1:38697041-38702041 GCF_015104395.2 Macrobrachium nipponense
ATTTTCCTTGAAACCAGAATAAATGAACATCAAATCCATATCTGCAATAGAAACAATTGCACAATCCTCTCAAAATCCTTTTGAGGTTAAAATAGCAACCCTCCGTCCCACACCCCGCCCCCTTCTACTCCAGTAACTCCAACCAGTTCAAAGGGTAGATTATCAATATGATAATTTCTATTATGAATATGATAATTCAGAAGGTGCAAAGATAGATTTATATGATAATTCGAACTGCGACATCGTCCCAGGTTCTTAGAGGCGCGTTTTCGTGACCCTCGCGTCAAAAAAACATTTAAGAAATCCGCTGAGAAAGTATTCAACTTAGAATATAAGATAAGTACTCCTTTATTAATAGGGTGGGATTTTCCTAGAGTGTGTTTGTTACCTTTACGTGACCGTATCATCTTTTGACTTTCTGTCTCTTCTCTGTCATAGTTTAAAACGTGAGTGAAAATGTATCATAGCGAACGTTTATGGTTCCACTTGGAATCAACGATCGACGGATTATGACATATTTTGTAGCAGAAGACAACATTATGTCTTGAACTGACAAAGTATTGAATTTAGCAAATGACATTTAGGATTTATTATGAATTTATAAGAACCACTTAAGAATTGTGTCATCCAGTTAAGGTATTTCATTATTTCCCCAAAAGGAGACTCTCTTTGAACCAAGAATTCCAACTTGAAGCTACCTAGAGAGAAGAGAGAAAAACATTATCCAAAAAGTAGCTGACATTTGCTTCAATAAAACACTAGAGAAATAAGTAGAAACTACAATCGAGTTTTTTGTACATCGTATATAATCAAGGCCGCCGGAAATAGATCTATCTTTCGCTGGTACCATTATAATGCTATATGAGCCGTGGCCCATGAAACTGTAACCACGGAAACGGTGGTGGCCTACCCTATATCGTTGCTAGACGTACGAATGCGGCTAACTTTAACCTTATACGAAATAAAATCTACCGAGGCTAGAGGACTGCAATCTGGTACGTTTGATGAATAGAGGGTGGATGATCAACACACCAAAATGCAGCTCTCTAGCCTCAGTTGATTTTAAGATAAAAATAAAAAAACTACTCAGGCTTGAGGGCTGCAATTTTGATATGTTTGAAGATTGGAAGGTGGATGATCAACATACCAAAATGCAGCCCTCTGGCATCAGTAGCTTTTAAAGATCTGAGGGCGGACAGAAAAATGCTGACAGAAATAGTACGGACGGACAGACAAAGCCGGCACAATAGTTTTCTTTTACAGAAAACTAAAAATCACAAAGAATTGCTGCGTTCCTTTGAAGCATAACGCCGGGATAACTTTCGAAAGAAAACTTTTATTATTTTTCTTTACAAAAGAAAGCAGGAAGACGATGCAGTGCCCCTGCCCCTGGCACTGGAATTGGCACTGCTCCCTCTCGCAATGCAGATGACCACAGTTTTACGAGAGCAAAGGAAATGCAATTCATTGACAAATGTAACAGAGATTGAATTATCATCATTATCATTAAGAATTTCACAATCTCGTGAAGAACAATGTGTGTCATAAAAATCCACAATTGTGTTCGAAAGTTTGTTTGTTTTACATAGTAAATACTCTAATATATAATTGTGCATTATTATTATTATTATTATTATTATTATTATTATTATTATTATTATTATTATTATTTGGAAAAAATCTCTATCGCGAGAGTATATACGTATAATGTTCTAAAGGGTCCACAATAATAAAGTGTTGCGGGTCCGTGTATAATATTTTAAACTTTACAAAAAGCTTTCGAACCCTTCCCTGGATTCATCTACAGTACAAATGCAACATGGAGTCGCAACGTCGCAACACTTTTTATCATTGTGGACCCTTTAGAACAACATTATTATTATTATTATTATTATTATTATTATTAATTATTATTATTATTATTATTATTATTATTATTATTGGTGTATTTAGGTAGAAGACATTCTTTCAAGCATGTTCTATTGAAGGAGATTGCTGCTTCAGCTGCATTTATATTATAGAAGTTCTTTATATTCTTCTTATTACGGCTTTTTAAAGATTATAATAATAATATAATATAATTATTATTATTATTATTATTATTATTTATTATTTTTATTATTATTATTATTATTATTATTTGGTCTATCACATTCCTCCAATTCGACTGGGTGATATTTATGGTGTGGGGTTCCGGGTTGTATCCTGCCTCCTTAAGAGTCCACAAATTTTCTTACTATGTGCGCTGTTTCTAGGATCACACTCTTTGCATGAGTCCTGGAGCTACTTCAGCGTCTAGTTCTTCTAGATTTCTTTTCAGGGATCTTGGGATCGTGCCTAGTGTTCCTATGATTATGTGTAAAATTTCCACTGGCATATCCCATATCCTTCTTATTAATATTTTCAGGTCTTAATACTTATAAATTTTTTCCCTTATTATTATTATTATTATTATTATTATTATTATTATTATTATTATTATTATTATTATTAAAATTACTCATAGTAGCACGAGTCTTCAAATGGAGAAGCAAATCCACAGTTATGTAAATGTACATATATTTAAATTTAAAAACAACAAAGATAGGTTTCGGGAATCTGTTTGGTTCCCCTTATCAATCTGACACGTTGATACAGCACTACAGCGAAGTAAACAAAACAGGAGTCAAAAATTAAGTGACGTTTATAAACAATGGAGCCGGTCGTCAAGTA
Organism: Macrobrachium nipponense; assembly: GCF_015104395.2. Taxonomy (NCBI): domain Eukaryota; kingdom Metazoa; phylum Arthropoda; class Malacostraca; order Decapoda; family Palaemonidae; genus Macrobrachium; species Macrobrachium nipponense. The sequence continues at coordinate 38,699,754 of NC_061090.1, forward strand.
TAAATCAGGCAATGCCGTCGTTTTCCGATGAAAGCCCCGCCAGTCGTCTGGAACGTCTAATTGGTCCTTGCCCAATGCGGCCGTTCTGATGGTCCTTTTCAACAGCATAGGCGCCGGCAGCATCGGTTACTGGAAGTTGCCGAGTTACCTGAACGGGAGAAAGAGAGGCAACCGCAGCATCAGATGTGGCTAAAGAGACAACACAATCATAATGTTCTTTAATATATTTCTTGGAAATAAGGTTATTGGTGAATTTATCTTCCTGTGTGAAGGATTTATTGCCGTACATAGAAAAACCACTGTCTATCGCCGCACCCTCCTCTAGCCTTCTTATACCAACATCTTTACTTCTAAAAATTACTTTAGATTCTTCCCAATATATGCGTTGATCGAGCTGTGACTAACTAACACATTGTTATCCGCATGCAAGTGTTATGCTCTTTTGTGTTCCCGATTCTAGTGGCAGCCCTCTACCCCTTTCCACGAAATATTTAGTCACATTCTAAACAGGGAATTTCGTAAACAACAACATGTTTGTGATTCGTTGTGCTGTTGTTGTGTATAAGAAGTCTTCTAATAGTGTTGTTATAATTAAAGACTATATTTATTTTATCATTGTGATTTTTGTTAACAGTTTTCAGTATTCTGTTTAAATGAGGATTAAAAGGGAGTACAAGGCAATTTGTAAAAATCTTTTTGTCCTTTACTTTAGAGGAATCTATGTAGAATATTCTTCTGGTTTTTTTAAAGGCGTTATTAATAAAATATGAAGGGTAACAAAGTTTTCTGAAAACATCTTCAATGTGTTTAAGTTCTCTGTCAATAAATTCAGGGTCACATATTTTCAGGGCTCTCAAAACAAAATTGACTAAGATGTTAGTTTTGACTTCATTATTGTGCCAAGAGAAAAAATGGATGTGTTTCTGCATTGGTTTCTTTACGATATACTGCAAATTTAAAAGTGAAAGTTACTGGGTCATCCTACGTAAAGGAGAGAGAGAGAGAGAGAGAGAGAGAGAGAGAGAGAGAGAGAGAGAGAGGATAATCAACATTCTCATTTCAAAAGACAATGAACATGTCACTGAAAGAAAGAGAGAGAGAGAGAGAGAGAGAGAGAGAGAGAGAGAGAGAGAGAGAGAGAGAACAAGGATAAGCAACATTCTCAGTCCAAAAGACAATGAACGTCTCAACTGAAAGAGAGAGAGAGAGAGAGAGAGAGAGAGAGAGAGAGAGAGAAGCAATCGTCTATGAACAAAAAGAGAAAATATTAAAGAATCTCATTTGGAGAGAGAGAGAGACAGAGAGAGAGAGAGAGAGAGAGAGAGAGAGAGAGAGAGAGAGAGAGAGAGACTTAATTGGGTAAAATTATTCAAGGAAAAATTTCCCCCAATAGAAACAATCTGCTCGTTTAGCTACTCACAATGAAACCAATTTGGAGAGTTTTTGTTTCATTGAGGTTAATCCACCCAACTTAAAAGTACTTTTTGCTTCATTTGTTGAATATTTCAGATTTAACGGAGGAGAATAAAGCTGCTAAAACCTGAAGGCTCTTATGAAGACTATTTATGAAAATGACACTATAGTAGACTCACATCACCTGTACATCTGATGTCTAGACCAGTCTCTTGCGACGCTCCTGATTGGCTGTTGATAAGCCAGTGACAGGGCTGGGAACTCTCAGTCTCTCTCGAGAGTTCACACAGGCAGGATGTATGTTCCACCTCTCCTGAGGGATACGTCTTTCAAAAGCATCCTTCAGGAGAGATGGAACATACATCATGCCTATGTGAACTCTCGAGAGAGACTGAGAGCTTCCAGCCCTGTGATTGGCTTATCAACAGCCAATCAGGAGCGTCGTAAGGGACTGGCCTAGACATCACATGCACGGCTGATGTGAATCTACTATAGTTATTCTAAACATCCCGGATTCTAATGTAGTATATTATATCCCTGACGTAATTTATTACTCTGATAATCTCATAGAGGATGAATAATTGTTTTCATTTCCTTCTCTAATGAGGCCCCGTAGAGGGGGGGGGGGGGCGTTAAGTATTGCCGTCACTGTAGGCATTACTAAAGGTACTTCCAGCACCCCTTCGGCTCATAGCTGCAACCCTTTCATCCCTTTTACTGTGCCTCCATTCATAGTACCTTTCTTCCATCTTGCTTTCCACCCTCTTCTGACAAATGTTTCATAGTGCAACTGCTTTGAGGTTTTCCTCCTGTTATACCTTTCAAACCTACCTGCTCTCAATTTCCTCTCCATCGCTGAATGACCTCATAGGTGC